>NW_009923345.1:56106-63919 GCF_000696875.1 Nestor notabilis
CAGGAAACAAAGCAACCTCTTAACCCCACAAAGTGAGGTGTGTGAATGACCAGGGCAAGTTGTTAATAGGCAGCACTTGATTCCTGTCCCTCGAGACTCCACTTGTGTGTGCAGGGCTGGTGTCCTCAGCATAAGGACATGGAGCTGTTGGAACAAGTCCGGAGGAGGCCACGAGGATGAGCAGGGGCTGGAGCAGCTCCCGTATGGAGACAGGCTGAGAACATTGGGGTGTTCAGCCTGGAGAAGAGAAGCTGCTGGAGACCTCAGAGCAGCTTCAGTGTGTGAAGGGGGCAACAAGGATGCTGGAGAGGGACCTTCATCAGGGACTGGAGTGACAGGACTCGCAGCAGCTCCGGGGCCTCCTCTGGCCTCGCTCCAGCAGCTCCACGTCCCTCTTGTGCTGTTCCCCAGAGCTGGATCAGGGGTACAGGGGGGGTCTCCCCAGAGCACAGCAGAGGGGCAGGATCCCCTCCCTGACCTGCTGCTCACGCTCTGGGGGTGCAGCCCAGCACATGGGGTGCATTCTGCAAGACATGTATTACATGAAGTTGTATTCAATAGGCAATTAAAGATGGCATCATAAAATGCACACTGGTTTTACACACATACTCCAATTTTTAACTTCTTTGTATGTTGATAGGGATGACGTGTAAATGTGTGTGGTTACACCTCATGTGGTTCAGTGTGACTTTCCACAATGGCTCATGACTTGGCATTGCTGGCACATCAACTGCAGAACATCTTAGTGCTTTGTGAGTCTTCACTGTGTGCAGCATCTGTTACCTTGCTGGCCTCTGCTTAGTATCACGTTCTCTGAAGGTGCTGTTAAACTGGAGTGACTCTTCTTCATCTTAGAGTAAAGGTATCAGGACTCCACCAAGGTAGCCAAACATCTGCCCAGTTGCATGACTTGGACCCCATACCCGTGGTTTAAATGTTTGGTGGGGTGCTGGTTGTTTGGGAAGCTTGGGGTTTGTTGGCTGGGGGGGTCCTGTTTGGTTGTGTTTGCTTTAAATTCACATGAATTCTGCAGTACAACCTCTGGAGGCACTGACTCTACAGTCCCCCTCAAGGGACTTGTGAGCCCTGTTTGCTCAAAAGCAGGCAGCACACAGCATCAGTTAATAACTTCTCTTTGTGTTCAGATCCTCTGCAGAATAAATGGAGCCAATTAGCCAACATCAGAAAGCCTAGTCTGACTCAAGGAAACCACTTCTTCATGTAAATATTGTCACTGAACAAAGGAAAGGGATGAGGGGAGGAGCGACAGGCTATGTAGAGGTCTTGTAAATGCTCTTAAGCATTGCTTATGATTTTGAGCAAACCCTGAGTCAGTGCCAGCAGCCTTCATAAATGAACTGTGATATTCAGCACACTTGAAAGGGGTGCAGACCAATTACTGCATTTCATTAGTATATCGATGGATAACACAGAGGGGTTTATTGTGTGTAGCTATAGGAAAAACAGTTGTTGACAAGTTAGTAGCTGTATGTAAAACATGAAGCTGCTAGACCCATTAAGGCTGGTTTTCTCTATATTGAAATTGGTTTTAGACTTTGTTTCCAGCTGGATGGGTATCTGTATTTAGGTACAGGATTTAATCACTATGGATTCTATTCCAGGGCAGGTAATGCTTGGTGTTTCTGAGGTCCAAGTGTTTGCTTTTCTAGGTCTGTGAGGGTATTTCAGTATGTTAACCAAGGACCCACAGCTTTTGCTGGCTTGTCACTTTGATAAATGCTTCTTTTCAGTCTTTAGCATGATGCTGGTTGGTGTAGATAGGGTTTTCTTGTGAGGTGTTTGGAGGATTTTTGGTTATTTTCTTCATGTGGCTATTGCAGCAGATTTAGTAGGTGAGATTGGCTTTGCTTTAGTCACGTTAGCGCCAGTGCTCTCGTTTTGGAAGCAGCAGCTCCTGTTGGATGTTTTTTAACCAAGTCCAACACCGTGCTGTGGTTTGCATCAGCTGAGATTCAGATACATAATTTGGAGTCCAGCTGCGCTCTGTTCTTCCTCCCTCCCTTCTGATTTTCAGGAACTTTGACTTGCCAGTGAGTTGGTAAATGGGAAACTGATTGTAACTTCCATTGTCCAAGCCCCTGTTAGCAGTCCAAGTTACAGCAGGCTTTTCTTTAGCATACTAAGTACTAGTTTCCGTACAATCATGGAATCCCAGACTGGTTTGTGTTGGAAGGGACCTTAGATCTCATCTGCCTCAGAGCTCATCTCAGTCTCCCCTCTGGCAGGTTAAAGCTATTCCCAATGTCCTGTCTCTACAGGCCCTTATCCAAAGCCCCTCTCCAGCTTTCTTTTAAGTTCTCTTAAGGTATTGAAAGGCCACAATAAGTTCTCCCTGGAGCATTTTTGTTACAAAATGTGCTGTTTTGGAAGCTTTTTTCCTCAAATTTAGATTCTAGTTTCTGTTTTCTGCCTTGGTGTGATGCAGACTTTACCTTTTGGAGGAAGAAATGGAAATGGCATTAGGGGGTCTTTTACTCCTTCATTGCTCACCCATTAGAAATCACGTTTCTGATCCTTCCCCTCCGAGTATCCACTGAACTCTGTTAGTGGTCATCTATTACAGCTTTTGTCTATTATAACTCATTTCCTATTTTTCCCCACGGTTGAGTGGTAGAAGAATTTAATGTGAATGATTATTAAATCCAAACACACTGTTTACAGTGCTTCGCTGGAGTTGATGAACTCCCTGTTGATGGTAACAGAGTATAGAATCATTTAGGTTGGAAAGACCTCTAAGATCATCAGGTCCTTATGTTCCCATTTTGTTATACAAATGCTGCTTTACAATAATATTTCCCTTTTGTCAGTAGCAGCTTTTTATGAAGGCTGCTGTGTAGTGAATGCACATCTGTGTAGTGAATGCACATCTGTGTAGTGAATGCACATCTGTGTAGTGAATGCACATCTGTATTCTTACATAACTGTTTGTTAATGCTTTAAGAAGCTGAAGACTGTGATTTGTGGCCAGCAGTTGTCAAAGTGCTTATTCTTAGTGTGCATCTGCTGAATCCCTCTTTTTCCAAGACCCCAATAACAGTTTGCAAATGAAACTGTTTCAGTAGTGTGATGGAGCTTGTAAATTCCTACATATAGTCAGTGTTCAGGCTTCCTGTGACGTGACAATCAGCTGTCTACACTAACACGGAGCAGGAGTTTGAACAGCGGAGAGGGGTGGTGTTAACCTTCAGCTGTGTCCCACCTGGGTCTGATCTTTGGTGCAGTTTGAAGATGGAACTGCACCGAGCAGGCCCTGCATTTCAGCTTGAAATAAAGAAGACAAATTCCAGGTTCCAGGGGATTAGCTTAATAACGTGCCCAATGAAGGAGGGTAATAAATTCCTGATATTTGGAATACGGAAGTGTCGAACAGGGGAATTATCTTGTAGAAATCAGATCAAATGCTAACAAGGTCCATTTTCCTTCAGATTTCCCAATTAAGAATTAGGGTTGGGTTGGGATTTTTTTCCCTGCTTATCAGGATGGATTTTATCAATGACACTGGAAATGATTATTTTAACATTTCTTGTCAGCACAGGACTGTAATGACTGTGTACTGCCCCAGGATGCCTTTTTAATGATTTTAGCCTGCTTGAATTAGCTTGATGTACCATTAATGCATAAGAATTGCTTTTATTTTTGTTCATGATGTATTCATAATTGCACGTCTTTCCCTGCTTTATGTTCAAATTGTCTTTGACCCATTTAACTATGGGCTGTGCAGTTCTCTGACGTGGCAAGGAGAAGCAAATGTTCAGCTCTTGAGAGGAGACAATTTTACCATCAATTGAAATGAAACAAAATGGTTTGAATCTAATTTTGATGTGGAGTCGAGTCTGTTCCTGTGGCTCAGCAGTTCACTTGGGTTATATGCCTGCTAGTGATCAAAGTAAAAGGTGTTTACATCTTTCAACATAACCTTTCAGCATGGAGATCCTTTGTACTGCTCTGGTTACCTCTGTAACTGTGCAGGTACAGCAAACTGCTGGAAGCCTGGTTGTTCAGGTTGGATTTATAACTTTGAAATTTCTTAATTCTGGGGAGATGAAACCCATCTTAAGGGCGCTCACTTGTGTCGTTAGGATTAATGGAACTGTGTTTCTTGTGTGTGTATATGTATGTGTGTATATATATATATATGTTAATCCTGAACCTCGCTATGAAGGCATGTGGAGCTGCTGGAGCGAGGCCAGAGGAGGCCCCGGAGCTGCTGCGAGGGCTGGAGCAGCTCTGCTCTGGAGCCAGGCTGAGAGAGCTGGGCTGGGGCAGCTGGAGAAGAGAAGGCTCCTGAAGGGGACACCTTAGAGCAGCTCCAGTGCCTAAAGGGGCTCCAGGAAACCTGGAGAGGGGCTTTGGACAAGGGATGGAGGGACAGGACAAGGCGAATGGCTTGAACCTGCCAGAGGGGAGACTGAGATGAGCTCTGAGGCAGAAGCTCTTCCCTGTGAGGGTGCTGAGGCGCTGGCACAGGGTGCCCAGAGAAGCTGTGGCTGCCCCATCCCTGGCAGTGTTCAAGGGCAGGTTGGACACAGGGGCTTGGAGCAACCTGCTCTAGTGGAAGATGTCCCTGCCCGGGGCAGGGGATGGAGCTGGAGGAGCTTTAAGGTCCCTTCAAGCCCAAACCAAGCTGGTGGTCTATGATGTCTGGAATGTCAGAGTCCAGAGCCTCACTCTTAAGGCATTGCTGGACACGTCGCTTTCTGTGAAGATGCACTTAGTGGCAGGTTTTTGATGCAACTTAGTTGTGTTACATACCATGGATGGTATTGCTGTGCCATCCTCTCTTAGATAAAAATGCATTCTTTAGCGTTGGCTTTCACTTAGGTTTGGGGTTTGGTTTGTGGTAATTTGGTGTGTGTCCTGAACAACGGAGGCAGTGAAAACACATGTGCATGTGGTAGCTTATATGTATCTGTTACCTGAATCATCCAACGCAGAGGTTTTACCTTGTGTGGATGGCTGGAACACACAAACTGAGCACTGCAAGTAGTGCTAAAAGTGTGACCGTGGAGGCAGGAGTTAGTATGAAATGGCAGAAGCCATCGCTGCCTCTCAGTTTGGACCGTTAGCTCTGGTGCTGTTGGTTTTGGATGCTTTGTTTGCAAATCAAACTGATCTTTCATTAGGGAGCGTGTCTGTGTGTGAACGTTTACCAGAAATGCTTGCTTTCCAAACCCGAATAGTATTTGTAACGTCATGTTGAAGGACTGTGTCTAAAGGGGGTACCTTGAATTGCAAATTCTATACTAAGGGATGGAAGATGACAGATTAATCCTTGTGCAGCCGGATTGCAGGGAAAGGCTGTCACTTGCTATCAGTATTAGCAAGTCAGCTTTTATAGATGTGTTTTCATTAGGAAATGTTAATCAGTCTAATGGGAAGTAAATAAAGTCTCAGTCCTGTTCTGCTGACAGCTGTTTGAGGAAGAGGCAATATTCACTTTTGCACTAGATACGGCTTCAAGGCTTCTTCAATTTGGGAATGGGTGGCTCTGGCAGCGGGCACCCCAGTGCAGGGTAGAGCTGGGGAGCAGCTCCCCTGGCTCCTGGGATTCCCTGGAGCTGAACAAGGCACAGCTCAGAGCTTTCAGGGAAGTGCCCAGGGACGCGGCACAGCATCCGAAGGGATGTGCTGCTCTGATTACTCCTTAGTTAGGCTGGTGGGTGATGGCCTGGGCCAGCCTGGTGAGGCTTTGTCACGCTCCTCCGTGCTGCCACAACACTGGGAAACACCTTTGTGGTTGCCAGCTCCAGATACTTGTATTTCACTTAGGTTTACTTATGTTTTTTATGAAGGAGACATAAAAGGGATGTCATTAGCACAACTTAGCCTGAAGCAGCAAACCCTCAAGCCCCTTCCAGGAACCTATTGGGGTATGAACAGACATAAAATGAATGCTTTTAATGTCACGTTCCAGTGTTGGAAGGAGCATGGCATGAAAGGGGGGTCCTGCTCCAGGCTGCCAGCCCCTTCCCTCTTGGCAATGGGCCTGGTGGCAGCTGGGGACAAAGCGGGGCAATTGGCTTCGTAGGCTCTTGTGAGGGAGCTGAGGACCTGGGGTTCACTTCCCTGCCTGGAGAGTGGGGCAGGCAAATCTCCTCACCTCTGCACCCAGACTCAAAAGCCAGTGGAGAGAAGAAGAGAAAGAGATCTTCCCATGGCACATCTGCATCCATTTCTCATCCTTGGAGTCAAATGATGGGATGAGGAGGTGGAGTTCAGGGTGTGCTGTTTAAGTGCTGTGATTTGTACAGAGGAGTTGGGTGATGTGGTGCTGATAAAAGCTCCAGGAAGGTTTAGCTTCTAGCTCTGGATTCCTTGTAGAAACCAGGAAACAAGAACATTGATGCATTTCATCAGAATGTGAAAGAATTTCCAGTGCTGAAGGTTCAGAATTGGTCCAGTAGGTTTGTATCTTTTAATACAGACTTGAAGAGAAACCCTGGGCAGCAAGTGTGGTAGTAGTTTGGTGGTCACTTGGTTTTTACTGGCAATAGGCCTGAGGGCGAGAGGCACAAGCAGTCTGCTTTATAGGGCAGTGGAAGTTGTGTGAGAGATAAAATGTTATGAGCATATTCATAGTGTGGCTTGCAAGCAAGTAGGAATTGTTTCCCATTAGCACCACAAACTGAAGTGAAAACCAGGTCTGGAAGGGGGAGAAGGTCTGAAAATGCCTTATTTTTTAAACCCTCTGCTTTTTCTACAGCTGGTGGTGTAAATTTGGAGATGGTGTTGTTGGACATGTTCCACCTCAGTCAGGATCATCAATAAAATAGGGGTTTTATCATTGTCCCACCATATTAATAGGTCCTCCCTCAAATATTAACAGTTACTATTGAACATGTGTATGTCAACAATGTCTGTATTGCATCCGTAGGTTAAACCCTAGTTCTGTGTGCTGATGTGGCACAGGCACTCACCTGAAGGACTGTGCTGCTTCTCTCCTCAGAGGTGGAGGTTGTGTTCAGTTAGTAAGCATACACATAGGTAATACCTACCCTCATTTTGATGTTAAGCATAGAGTATCATTTCCAATCTGTAGCAACCCACTACTGCTTTTTGAGAACACAAAGTATTTCACATCTCAGCCTCCCTGGATACATGGCATTTTTTAATACGCTGAAGCATGCCTTTAATTTTGTGCTTAGATTTGCATTGTCTGATCCATTCCTCCTTTGTCACTCTACAGTCTGTGTTAGGTGTTCGTGTTGCTGGTGTGGTTAGTACACTGGGAAAATATCACTGCTGCTCAGTTGTCTTGCTTCTTGCAGAGCCTTACTCTCCGTAGAGGAATAGAAATAAGTCGGGTGTCCTGTCGGCCTGGCAGAGGTTGGATCATGGAAAAACATCCCTTTGCTAAGTTTTGTCACGCTGCAGTTCTGGTGGAGCTGTGACTGAAGCTGAAAAGAGCAGTGACAGTATCTGCAGTTCTTTTTGAGCCAAGTGACCTGAACAGCAGACTGATGGCACAGCGAGTAACGGGGTAACAGCGTGGCGCTGACGGGGCTCAGTTGCAGGGGATGTATCCGAATGTGAGGATTTAAGGGGAGGGAGGAATACTGCTTGGTGATACCCATTAACTAGATGAGTCTTCAGCCCTGATTTTGCAGTTGCTAATTGTGCTGTAATGCAGGGTGCTGAATCAGAGAATCAACCAGGCTGGAAAAGACCTTTAAGCTCATCCAGCCCAACCATTCCCAGCCCTGCATTCCAGCACCTCAATGTCTCTCTTGCAGTGAGGGGCCCAGAACTGACACAGGATCCGAGGTGCAGCCTCACCAGTGCCCAGTGCAGG
>NW_009923345.1:63976-71250 GCF_000696875.1 Nestor notabilis
GGGCCCAGAGTGCAAGCCTCCCCGTGCCCCAGGGCGGGGGGACAGCCCCTCCCCTCCCCCTGCTGCCACACTGGGGCTGATCCAGCCCAGGATGCTGGGGGATTCTTGGCTGCCTGGGCACAAGCTACTCATGTTCAGTTCCGTCAGTCAGCACCCCCAGGTCCTTTCCCATGAGCAGTTCCCAGCTGCTCTTCCCAAACCTGGAGCGTTGCAGGGGTTGTTGTGGCCCAAGTGCAGGACCCGGCACTTTGCCTTGTTGAACCTCATCCCATTGGGTACAGCCCATGGATCCAGCCTGTCCAGATCCCTCTGCAGAGCCTCCTGCCCTGCAGCACATCAACACTCCCACCCAGCCTGGTGTTCTGTGCAGACCTACCGAGGGTCCACTCGATCCCGTTGTCCAGATCATTGGTTAATTAAATAACATTAAACAACACTGGCCCCAGTACTGAGCACTCGGGAACACTGGTTGTGACCAGTTGCCAACTAGATGTGACACCAGATAATCCTCAGTATGTTGTCCCTTGGTCATTAGGTTTAAGTGTCCTTCGTGGATTTCACTTTTAATCTGTTACTAGGTGATGGCTTTGCTGTCTCAGTGTTGCTGAATGAAAGAGTAAGAGCTAACATGGAAGGGGGCTTGTCTCAAGAGCAGACACAAGGGGAGAAGCCCCCTGCCCCTTGCTATAAAACTGGGAGAACAACACGAGCCTGCTTGGAGCATCACCAGAGGGGTTTTGGAGCATCACCAGAGGGGTTTTGGAGCATCACCAGAGGGGTTTTGGAGCATCACCAGAGGGGTTTTGGAACACCTGGAAACAAAACCTGTGCTCAGGGCAGAAAATAGAATCTATTAGAACAAAGGCAGGAGGCAATAGGAAGCCTGGGGGTTGTTGGTGCATTGTGCTGTGGTATCTGTAGCAATCCCTTGAGATGCCAAAGAGTAACCGTTGTATTTGTTATTGCTGGCATACAGCACACTGCACCTCTTTCATCTGAGTTGGCAAACAAAAAGCTTTTGCCAAGATGCTGATAGTACATTTGTATCTCTTAGTTTCTATAACTTTTGTCTGTTCCTGGGTGTGTTTGCAGTGTATTTAGTAACATTTATTAAAGAGAATAGCTTGCTTTTTCCTCTTATAATAAAGGGGTGCTTTTTGTCTGAGCTGTCAAACATCTAAAACTGATGTAATAAACATAATCCTTTTGTAGTGTTCTCTGTTGTGTAACAAACACGTTTTAAACATCAAAGTTTATTATTAGCATAGATTGTTCTTCAAAAGGGATTTCTGAAATGCATTGCAAATCATTCCCTTTCAGCTAATCCCTACGCATATGCAAATCCTATTGAACCTGTTTGCTTCTCTGGGATTAGCACTTGTGTTTTCAGAGGTTAAAAGGCTGCATGAATGTATGGGGGTGGTGTGTGCAATAAGCCAGAATAAGTGATGGCGTTAGTCTCCTGAATTCCTATGCCACAAAACATCCAGCACTGCTGCTGAGTTTAAAATACGTGGGTTTTCCTCTCTCTCTATGGAGAACCCTTAATCTGGATTTAGTTCTGAAACTGGAGTTTGATCTCATTGCTTGCAGTGTTGCATCGGTGTTGCAGAAAGAAACTTGAGCCCATTAAAGGTGGAACTTCTGTCACTTCCCACTTAGAAAAAAAGCATTTGTGCCAATCTTGTAATGTGCTTTTCATCACCAGTAAATGCACAGTGAGTTTTTCTGTGAGCTACTCATTTTATTTCAGTTTTTAGAGATGTGAGTTGCTTAACAGAGAACTTCACTTACTACCAGTCATTAAAGACCACTGGTGGATGGTCCATCAGTTGGGATATTTTGAGCTGCTTGTTGAGGGATACAAATCTTACCTGGATGCAGGGTTGGGCTAGGGTACTGCAATGTCATCTCAATAAGCTGGTTCCCTCCAGTATGAGATTTAAACATGTGAAGGCTGTGTAAGGAAGGGAAGGATTTTCCCTTGTTCATTTGGACTGTCTAGCACCTGAGATTTGTGAGAAGTGGTTTCGTGATGGGTGCCCTGACAATCAGTATGATTTAAGCCTTAATTTCCAGTAGAGCTTCTTCCGAGGAAGGATGTTTGTCCTTATGTTGATGGGGTGAGATCTAGAGATGCCTGGAGAAGGGAGGGTGCTGCTGGGTGCCGCTGCAGCCACGGGCACTGGGCAGAGCTGGCAGCACCCACTGTGTTCCTACATGGGCAGGAGTCATCCCACCCTCTGGGGAAAGCAGTGTGGTCCCTTGGCAGTGGATTTAAAATCAGCAGTCAGTGTTACTAGGTCCTTTTGGGTTCAGTATGGTAAACCCCGAGACTTGTAAGCACAGAAGATACTGCTGTGTTAGGTACCTTCTGGAGCATCTTTCAAAGTACCCTTTGGAAAGGCTGAGGATGCTTTTCAGAGTCACAAAAGCTATTTTAAATGTAGAGCTTGAATTAAAACCAAACCTTTCTCTATGCGCACTTAATGAAGGGACATTATTGGCAGATGCTGAAGAAAGACTTTTTTCCATAGAAAATTGGATTTTTTGCATAAAACTTGTTAATGTTAGTGAAGACAGGCCATTACTGGCTTCAAGTTACGTATGCACACTGCAAGAGATGTAATGTGCTAGTGGCACTTCTGTTGGAGATACTGTTGTGTAAAAAAATGGTGAGAGTAAATCAGCTTCAGTTTAGCATAGATACAATTGACTTGCTCTCATCATTTATGCCTCTTCTGATGGCTGATACAGTTGCTTGTGTCTTAGGCATCGTAATTTACAGTCTTGAGGAAAGGTAGGTTTAGATTTAAGCTGTGCAATGGTGTGACTGATGAGAAATGTGGATATTTATAGCATTTGATGATGGATTAGGTAAGTGTCTTGGCATTAATTGAGATCTGAGGACTCCCTCCTCTCTTTCAGTTTTAAAAAATAAAGTCTCTTTGGACAAGCAAAACTACTTGTATTTTGGAAGCACTTTGCATGTTAATGCAAGACTCGGTTGGAACGGAAAGGTGGGAAGCTGGTAGGTTTATTTGTAGTTTGTCAGTGCTTGGGTAACTCCCCTGCTCACCTGCAGGAACTCATTCATTTTCACTTGAGCAGCATCACTTGGCTCCTAATTTTACAATCTGTGTGACTTCAGTTGTCTTCATAGAATCCCAGCCTGGTTTGGGTTGGAAGGGACTTTAAGGCTCATCCCGTTCCAACCCCCTGCCACTTGTAGGGACACCTTCCACTAGAGCAGGTTGCTGCTCTTCCCCTGGGATTGTGCACTTTGGTCCCAATTCAGTGCAGAAACTTGGCTGCAGCCAGCAGTTTGTGCTTGTCTTCCACTTCTCTTCCCTATCCCTGTTTAGCAGAAAGACACTCAGGCCTAACTGTTGTGTGACAAATTACCTGGATAAATACTTTCCATTCATCTCTCCATTAATAACGCCATTGAACTGGTCGTCTCTAAAGCGATGGCACAGCTTTCTTCTGCGCTGTCATTCTGTAAATGTTCCATTCTGGCTGAAGCTTAGTCTTGTGAAAATGTCTAAATTTTCCCATTAAGTGCTTAAAAAGTAATAAAACTCAAGCCATTAGCCTTCACTCCTCAGATCTGTATCAAGAGAAATATTCCTCAGCGCAATAAATCTGATCAAGTGTTCGACATTTATATCATTTGAATTCATTCTCTGGAAATGGACCTTTGAAGGTAAATTGCATTAAGTAAGGCAGTTTAAATATTTAATACAATCTTATTGTAACTGTTAGCAAATGATTAAAGTGCAAAGGGGGGCTTATATGTTTTGTGAGATTGATGTTAAATGCTGTATGATGCTTCTGCTCTGGTGGGAAACTGCTTTTATGACAGCTGAATGTGCAGAAAAGCCACAAAACCCAAAAGAAATACAGAATTTAGCCTTTAGTAATATAGATGACTTTATATCTGCTATTGGATTTGTGGAGAGCGTTTTTGGAGCAGGGTTTATTTTACCTGTGAGTGAAGCAGCGGTCTTGGTTACAATGAACTTTTTCTGATGGAAATGAGTGTGTCTGGGAGGTGTATTTTGATGGCTTGGTGGACAACGAACTCCTCAGCTGAGGTGGCTTATTTAATCTTATTTAGGTCCCTGGTGGTTTGTTTTGAGGAAGGTTTCAAAGGACAAGAACAAGGCTGTATTTCTTGGTGTTGGTGGTGAACATCTAGAACTTCTGCTTTCTCAGAAGCAATGATGTATTTGTGCATCTTTTGGATGTTGCTGTAGTATTACTGTTGGGTTTGCTTTGCAAAACGTTTATGTTCTTCCATATATTTCACACAAGGTCCCTTCCAACTCTATCCATTCCATGATTTATTGACATACTTGCTTACCTAATCTTGGGAGACAGTGATTCGCATTAGAGTTGGGAGTGAGTGATCCACTGTGTTAATCATAGTTACCTGTGGCATTGATTAGAGAGATTTAATACTAATTCTGGAACAGTTGCTATTTCTGAAGAGCCAGAGCTAAAATATGTGTTTCAGTGAAAGCATCACAAAACCCCAAAGGTACCAGGATTTTAAGTTCATCTTAAGGAGAATTGTATTAAAATCTTTTAGACGCACTAACACGGAACTAGCCCATTGTAGCTGAACTTGATTTTTAACTGTGGTGGGCATGAAAAGGTATTTTCCAGTATAAAACGTGTGTGTGTTCATACATGCATTTCCTAATTACTTGTATTATGAAATAGCTGATAGTTCTTGGAAACTATCTGTATCTGAGGACTTGTAAAATTGTTCTAGTAGGGTGAAAGAATTGTGTGTTTTAGCAATAAGATGCAACTTTAAGACTTTTGAGAAGCCTGTTGTCCTGGGTTCAGCTACAGCAGTCATTCTTTCTCCTTCTTAGTAGCTGGTGCAGTGCTGTGTTTTTGACTTTCAGTCTGGGAACAATGCTGATAACACCGATGTTTTTAGTTGTTGCTAAGTAATGTTTACTCTGACCAAGGACTTTCTCAGTCTCACGCTCTGCCAGAGAGGAGGGGAAGCCAGGAGGAAGCAGAGACAGGACACCTGACCCAAACTGGCCAAAGGGGTATTCCATACCACAGCATGTCATGCCCAGTATATAAACTGGGGGGAGTTACCCGGAAGGCCCAGATCGCTGCTCGGGTCGGGCTGGGTATCGGTCGGCGGGTGGTGAGCGGTTGTGTCCTTTTCCCTTGTTATTCCTCTTATCATTATTATTGGTAGCAGTAGTGGTTTGTATTATACCTTAGTTACTGGAGAGCTGTTATCTCAACTCGTGGGAGTTACATTCCTCCAATTCTCCTCCCCATCCCTCCGGGAGCGGGGGGAGGAAGGAAAAGGGGGGGAGTGAGCGAGCGGCTGCGTGGTTCCAAGTTGCCGGCTGGGCTTGAACCACGACACCTGTGTAATGATATAATAAAACTACTGACTTCTTTGTAATGTGGGTTATGTTCTGGCAATTATTTTCATTCCATTAATGAGTAGTACATGAGTAGCCTTGACTTTGTTCCACCCTGAAGGTAACTGTTTATTATAGTCAGAATTTAAGTCCCGCAAATAATAGGAGCAATCACACAATAGCTTCATATCCAGCAAATTAACAGCCCTATGAGGTAATGGAGACATAAATGAAGACAAATTTGTTTTACTATAATGAGATAAAGGGAATTCAGGTAAGAATTGGATCCTGTATCAAAATTTGTCTTCCTATTTTGGGAGCAACTTTGAAGCTCTCACTGGATTAATCTTAAATAAGCTTTTGTCTACATTACAGCTTTATATTAAAATAGATACCACGAGGAAGACAGCGTGTTAATCAGGAAAGGCAGGCTTTTTTATCATTGTGTAATAGTCATTCACAGCTAGGGAAGGATTTTGTTAAGACACTTGCTTGTGACAACAGACATCAATATCAATGCTTCTAAAAGATCAATTTATTTGCATGATTTTACCTACATAGTGTAGGAAGCTGAGTGGGTTTATTCAGCATTACCAGGTTAACACAGCTTTTTTAAGGCTTTGGAAAGCAGTATCCAGGATTCCTGTGATTTCAAAGGTGATGCAGAAATTCAGTATTAAGAAATTCACTATTAAAACCAGCTGCGTTAATAGTGTGTTGCCTTTTGACTTGCCTGCTGAATCACAGAATCCCAGCCTGGTTTGTGTTGGAAGGGACCTTAAAGCTCATCCAGTTCCAGCCCTCTGCTGTGGGCAGGGACACCTTCCACTAGAGCAGGTTTGCTTGGCATTGGTGTTTAACACCGTGTCTCCTGTAGTTTGTCTTCCTTGAAGTACCTGTTTTCATTTGTTGACTCTTTTGAGCCCACAAAAGCAGGTGGTTTCACATAGTAGAAGTAGAGCAATAGCACTTAAAATGTACACAGTGGTTTAAACATCTGTGTGCTTGTCATGTTCTCACTGGAGCAGAAGCATGTCCCATGGGAAATACCTTCACCAGAGGGCTGTGTTGAGATGCTTTCCTTTCTAGATCATGCATAGATGCTTGAGAAGTACGAGGAAGTAATAGAGTGAAAGCTCTCTGGTTTATGTGACTACTCAGCACTTCGAAGTCAAGTGTGTTTTAGTCAAGTAGTAAAACCACAGGTATGATGTTTGTATGTAATCAGACTGTTATAAGAAGATTTGTTAACCAAGCACTTGGTACCTTCCTAATGCTTTTGGTGCTTTGTACTATAGATACTATTATTGTTTTGGTCAGATAGTTTGACTCTTGCTGTGTGGGATCAGAGGTAAATAAACTCTTGCCCACTTCATTTTCCTACCCTTGTTAGTCATGCTATAAAGTGAAATTGAAGTTATTTACTAAGAGTGTTAAGTGTTTGGTGCAGAATAACAGCTCATCTCTACAAGTGTGGCTTCTCAGCACACTGTTTCTATAGTGAAGAACAGCTTGAGAAGTTTCTGGCTGGATGTTGTGCTCATACTAGCTGCTTGCTGGACCACAGCATAAACCAGATCACTGGAAAGACCTCGGTTAACAAGTTCTTCACCTGATTTTCCTGCTAGAAGTGGTATCTGATGCAGCTACAGCCTCCATTGTGTGCTGGTTTCGTGCATGTGCTTGCCTCAGTTTTGTGTAAGAGGTGCTTGCACGCAAGAACCCTGTGTGAAATTGACTGCTAATAATGTTACATAGAATGGGTTCATTACGGTTGGAAAGAACTAAAACAGAAAAGAGTTCTGAGGATGACACTTAAGGGGTTTTTGACATATAATGGGGATATTCCTTGGCAGAAATGTCCCTTTC
>NW_009923345.1:71282-83706 GCF_000696875.1 Nestor notabilis
CATGAAATACATCCTGGATTTCCGCCAGCCAGAAGGGAGTCAAGCAATTCCTCCATCCAAGGCCAGATACTACAGGTGTTCAGCACTCGTTTGTGTGTTATAGCACAGGCTTCTCTTGAAACAGAGAAGTGTAAAAGTTGTTTTGCCTAAAAAATGGATTGAATTTAAAATAATAAGCACAATGGCCCTAATAATGGATGCTTACATTAATGTTTCCCATTCAAAAGCAGTTGTGATTAGTACTTGCTCTTATAGTTGTTACTACTTCGCCTCTAATATGTAATTGGCTTAAATGTATTTTTATTGAACACTTACTTATTGTAACATGGAACATGAAACATAAACTTGCAAGTGCTATGTATCTTACCTTCCCACAGTGTTTTCCTTAAGCAAGGCTTTTCCCATGAAACAAGTGAATGGTCATCACCAGGGCTTACGGGCAGAAGCAAATGATTTTTGGCACCATGATTTGGTTAACGTATCAGTTATACCAGCTGGTGCTTCTTCCACTTTCCCTCTCCTTCTCTCTGCCTTTTGAGGTGAGTGGGATTTTTTAGGAACTGGGAATTACAAAGAAACTGGTTATCGTATAGATACTGGTATTTGTGCCCCCGTGTTCATATTGTTGGCTAGAGATGCTCGCTGATGAGTTCTGTAGGAATTGCAGCAATAGAGTATGGTGACCACCACTGATGCTGTAAAACACTTGTTAAAAGCAAGGATTAGTCCATGGAAGTGATAGTTTATCAACAAGAATGAGGCAGCGACAAGACAAGTTTGAAGTCTTGAATATGAGAAGAGCATGTTCCCTCCTGGCGTTGTTCAGACCAGCTTGCGGAGGCCCTTCAGCCCGCTCTACGTGCAGACACTGAGTGCTGGGATGTGCCTGGGTGACGGCAGGGGGTTGGAACTAGATAATCTTTAAGGTCCCTTCTAGCCCAAACCACGCTGTGATTCTAACAAAGATGGGGAGGAAGCAAGAGATGAGCACGTCAGCTCCAGGTGGGACACAAGCAGTGCAGGGTCAAGCTGGATGATGGAGTCCTCATGCTTGGTGTCTGAAAATAGAGGGTGACAGATGTTGTGGTGTTTTTGAAGCTATTTCCCTTCCTTGCAATTTTAAGCACTAAGCCAATTATTTGTACCTTGTCCTTGTGTAAAACTCCCTTTTCACAATTGTTATATAAGCAGAAAATCAGATTTCTTAATGATGACATGTAAATGTTCTCATACTTAAAAATACCACCGTGGCCTTTGACTTGACAGTGAGAGCGTGCCCTTCTCAAAGATGCAGTACAGTACGTATATTGCTTAGCTTTCCATATAAATCATCATCTTATCAAGCATCTGGTTTAGCACCAGTTGCAGTAAGGTTAGGATTCTGTGTATTTTGTAGGCAGAGATCTCTCGAAGGCCTGTAAAAGCATCAGATCAGCGTTGCTTTAAGATGAAAGTTAAGCTTTGTGTAAAGTTCCAGTTGTTTTGGTGGGTTTTGTGTTATTTTTCCTTTTCCCCAGCAGTTATAATAGGTATTCAGGAGTGTTTATCCCTTCTGTTGTTTTTCACTCAGCCATGAGCATTCTGACTTCAGCTGAAAGCTATTTTCTGCCTGTCAGTAAGTGGAAGAAAACATACTGCCTGATTCTTGCCTTCCCATCTTTCGCACAGAGTGGCAGGTTTTCACTGAGGCCAGTGTTTACTCGCTGTGTTGGACACACAGTGGAGATGAATGGTCCTTATACATCTTTTCATAAGAACCCGATTTTGATTTAAATTGGTGGTAATTCAAGACAACTCTTTGCATCTCCTAAATACTCAATACCCTTGTACCGGTGATAACTGAGAAGAGAAATACTGCCAGATGTTGCAGGTATTATACGCCTGGAGTCTTCCCTTTTATTATTCCAAGTGTTCCTTGGTTAAAAAAACAGCATAAAGGGCACAGTGGTAACTCTATTCACTGCCTTTTGGGAAAGAGAGCAGTGATCAGACTGTTGATACCTCTGGACATTTTCCAGGACCCATGTTAAAACCAAAGAGAGATCAGGTCTGGGCTGGACGAGGTTTCCCTAAATGCACCTATTGTATGGTGCAGAGATACCTTTGTGCTTTCAGTTTCAAGAGGTATGTTGCTAGATGAGACAGCCTTACCTTGTGTCTTGAACTTCTTGTAAGGGGTATTTTCCCCTCGGTTCTCTTTCTTGTCCTTATACTTGAATGAAGCTGTGCTAATGAGATTTGAGAGACCCGGCTGCCCCCGCCAAAGCAGCCTTGCCCGGCACAAGAAATTGACATGTGAACAGCCCTTTGAACCAAGAAAGACAACTCTGTCAGAGCAGTTACTCTGGCAACAGGATTTCTAATGGTGATTAGCTCCGAAACGGAGCACAAAGAGGAGTCGGTTCATTATGGAGGCGCAGCTCTGGGTTTCGGGGAGAGGAGGTGACCTGCTGTTCCTCCCACAAGTGGATTCAGGCTTCTCCTTGTCAGCCCCACGCGGTGGAGCGTGGGACAGGAGCTGTGTTAGGCGAAACTTAGCCGCCAGGTAATCTTCCCCACGTGCCAGTGGGAACGGGGGTGGTTTGCAGGCAGATGTGCTGAGCCGGGGTGTGGGAACATGGCTTTACAGCTCAGAGGCTGTGAGCCCGGGGTAAGTCCTTCCAATAAACAATCCGGGGAGAAGTTAGCAGGAGCTGCTTGGGAATGAGTGGTTTGACTAACAAAAAGTAGCACTGGAGATGAAAGTGGCAGGGGGTGGGAAGGTTAATTCTGTTTTGGTGAGCTAGGTCAGGCATGGAAGAAGAGGCATTCAAGTCAAGAGCTTTCTCTCCAAACTTGGACCTTTTATTCATCCTGCACACCAAGAATTTCACATGGGATTAACAAGGCCTTAAAGCGAAATGTAGCTTGTAGTCATCCTGGCTTGTGAAATGAAGTTGAAATGGATAAGAAATAAACATCGGTCTTTGCCAAAGACCAAATAGTTGCTAAATATCGGCTCTAAATATCCTTGGCATGTCCCTGTTTATTTGCAGAAGAGTTCTTGACTTTGCAAATAAACTTTGATTAGCTTTTTGTGCTACAGATAGATGGCTTAATATAAAAATCTCTGTATTTGATAGCTTAATTGAGTATATTAAAGTAGAGAGAATGCAATTGATTTAGAAAAACAGTTGAAATGCTTGTCACTATCTTGATTATTTTTGCTCTCTGCCACTGATTAAGTCAGTATTCATCTGTTTTAGAAACCTATCTTAGCAAGTATGTTTACATGAAATTCAGAAGCACTGAATCATCTTAGGGATGAGATGGAACCTGAAAGCTCTGGGCAGAAATATTTCTGCTTTCCTGCATTCTCTGCTCACTGTATAGCCTCACGTTTGTTTTAATTGTGGAGCTTCCTCTGGCCTGACATTTCAATTACAGGCACTTCAATATTAATCTGACAATTTTGACTCTTGAGTAGCCCTTAGTTGGTTAATGAAGTACAAGAGTTGGCTGTCATTAACAGCAGAAAGATGTTTAGGTACGGCCACAGCTTGCGTCAGGCGCTCCTGAAGAGCAGTATTTATTGCTGTATGTTTTCCAGCACTGGAAACAATTCGTGCTTTCAAATATATTTGTATATACACAACAAAGCTGCCCATCAATCCAGTGTGAACTTGGGGAGGATTGTAGCTGTGGAAACAAAATGTGTTGGTTTAAGGGTTTTTCCTACCACTGTTAAGCAGCTAATGAGTGATCACTTTGAGTCTTAACAAAGGCGTCGTAACAGAGATGGGTTTGGGCTGAACGAGGAATGCAGCATGTCTGCTCTCCGGATCTGATGTTAATTCTTACAGTGATGGTGTGTTTCTCTCCTGCTACACCACCATTTAACTGCGTTGTTTTTCCTCACCAACTCCTGTGTCTGAAGGTGCCAGCAGCAGGACTTTCAGGTCTTTGGGGTTTTCAGTGCCAGACATTTGGAGTTTGGGGTGTTTCAAGATACTCGTTTCTGGAACAGAAGATGTAGAAATGGATCGTGGCTGCCCCATCCCTGGCAGTGTTCAAGGCCAGGTTAGACACAGGGGCTTGGAGCAACCTGCTCTAGTGGAAGGTGTCCCTGCCCGTAGCAGGGGTTGGAGCTGGGTGAGCTTTGAGGTCCCTTCCAACACAAACCAGGCTGGGATCCTATGAGATCAGTTGAGGAGATACATGCTTCTGCTGCTTTTGGCCGAGGTAGAGTTATGTATGTATGTATGGGGTAGGTAGAATGGGGCTGTGTTTAGGATTTGTGCTGGAAACAGTGTTGGTAATTCAGGGTTGTTCTCATTCTTGCTGAGCAGAGCTTACACAGAGCCTGGGTCTTTTCTGCTCCTCACACCACCCCACCGGTGATGAGGCTGGGTGTGCACAAAGAGTTGGGAAGGGGACACAGCCGGGATAGCTGACCCCAACTGACCCAAGTGATACCCCACACCATAGGGCATCACCTTCAGCGTGTAAAGCTGGGGGAAAGGGAAAAGGGGGGCATGTGGAGTGATGGTGTTTGTGTTCCCAAGTCTCCATTATGCATGATGGAGCCCTGCTGTCCTGGATATGGCTGAACACCTTCCTGGCCATGGGAAGTGGTGAAGGAGTACGATGTTAGACTTGTGGCCGAAACGGAGAGGGAATTGGGAAGGTATGGCAGCTCAAAAGGGGATTCCCGTTAAAAGGGGACACATGATTTTTTCTGCTCGAGGGAATGGGCTGTTTGAGAACGTGTAGCACAACTTTGAGTAGGTAACATTAGATCTTGGGCTGCAATTTGACCTGTTCTACAGCGCGCAGGATAAATTACCCTTGGTGCCGCTGTGTGTAAGGTTCCGTTCGCAGCCGCTTTGTGGATAAGAGTAGTCCACACATGAGGATTCCTATTTCTAGAGTAACAATTTGTACTCTTTCCTTTTGCCTTTGAAAATGTATTTATTGTGTTGTAGTACTCGGCCAGCGCTCCCCTTGTGTGAATAGGTGGGCTCAGCCTCTCTTAGTTTTATTTACCTTGTGCCTTCCTAAAGTGATAATTTGGCAAGACTTCTTTATATGTGTTAACGTGATGCTCCAAACACTCCTATATTCAGATGTGGAAGGAGGTAAATATTTCCCTTGACTAATTACCTCTCCCATGAGAGAGTGGACACGTTTGCTGAGAAAGTAGTTTTCATTCACGTGTGGGTTTTAATTCAGTTTTGGTCTTAATTTAGGTCTTTACCGTGTATGATGAAAACAAATCCATGTGCATATGTTAAAACCTGACCTTTGGTTTGCTCTCTGCAGTCACTAATGTCTTTTAAAATATTTGAATATATGGCTTTCCAGGCTCCAGATCAATAAACCAATGGGTCTGAAATGACAGAGTGCTACGATATTCCTCTGTAATTTAAACATGATTAGCTGATGAAGGTTATGATCAATATGCCAGGGGAAGATAAATTAATTGATATCATCCTTTCAGGATGATAAGAGGCCTATTGGAGGTGGGATGTAACTAATGAAGCTGCTGCTTCATATATATGAGCCATTTTTTATACAATGTATTCTCACTAAATCATAGTCGTACCATCATTCATGTACATGAAAAACATAACCCACAGACCAGTTTATTATTAGAATTACATTAATTTGAGAAGAAATTGTATGCTCCTGCTGCTACTCCACATCTCTGCCTGTGTTACAGTGTATTGGGGAAAATAATCTTGGAACGTACATAAATAGCTTTCTGTATTTTCTGAACCAGACGGATTGAATGCTGTTAGTTTCAGTACAAGCAGCTTCTGTGTGCCTTTTTAAGTAGATGCTGATACTTGTTGCTGTCCTGCCTCCCTGGCTGGCTTCTGGCAGTGCAAAGTGACTACAGCCTCCTTTGCACCAGTTTCGGGAAGCACTTCACTCACTTCGTGGAGATGACTGCGTGCAATGAAGCTAAATTTAGTTAGGGTTTGCTGAGCCACTCCACCAGTCTCTGCTTCTCAACACTGAGGGGTTTGATGGCTTTTCTAATTTGTGAGCCAAAAGGTAGGCAACAAATATAAAGGATTTTATTTTTCAGGATTTATCACCAAAAAAGAGCTCTTTCCAAAGGCCTTCAGTGAACAGCAGAATGAAGTGATGTTCCAGTATATCACACAGTGAATCTCTGAGATTGCTTCACTTCTTTTAATGGAAACATTATAGGAAAGGTGGGGAAGTTGCTGCATTTCACATCAGCTCTGGTTCCGTTCTTTATTAGGAGTCTGCAAAGCTGTATATAGAGATGTTAATGACTCTGATCCCTGTATCCACTTGATAAATGCTGCTTTGGGACGGGATGGGAGGCACCACTAATCAAGGTATTCTATGCCAGGGAGCCTTCACCGGTTTTATTATTCCAGTTAGTGTTTGTTTCCTACACTAATAGTATCCTACAATGGTTTGGATTGGAAGGGACCCTAAAGGCTTAAAACTTGTGGTTTCCAAAACTGATTGTCCTGATGCAGTATCCAGTAATGAAGGAAACTTCACCTTATTCCTCAGCAGCAGCAGAAAGTACACTCCTTCTAAAAGTAAACTAAACCTGCTTGGGCCAGGAGTGAAGCCTTTCTAATGAACCTTCCTCCTGTGATGCAGGACACCTTCCAGGATTGTCCTAGTAAACAGCAGTGAGACACACTTGAGCTAGGTTGTTGTTCATCTTCCTGTTCTGTTTGCAAGGAGAACGTCCCAAAGAAGAACAAAAAGTACATACTACCATAAGCTTTGTTAATGTGGACTTGTTAGAGCATTGCTGGTATTGCTTTTTGTATACTCCTGCCTCTTCGCCTTCTGCTGGGATGTTACTGGTTCTCTTGTGCTCACCTGGTGGAGTGAGAGTTCTGGGGCAATTTTGTCCATGTGGAGAACGGAGCTGGAGTCTCACATGGAGATATTGTGGACAATCAGCATCTGTCATCTTAACTGGGTGTATCACAGAATCCCAGAATGGTTTGTGTTGGAAGGGACCTTAAAGCTCCTCCAGCTCCGACCCCTGCCACAGGCAGGGACACCTTCCACTAGAGCAGGGTGCTCCAAGCCCCTGTGTCCAACCTGGCCTTGAACACTGCCAGGGATGGGGCAGCCCCAGCTTCTCTGGGCACCCTGTGCCAGCGCCTCAGCACCCTCACAGGGAAGAGCTTCTGCCCAAGAGCTCATCTCAATCTCCCCTCTGGCAGGTTCAAGCCATTCCCCTTGTCCTGTCCCTCCATCCCTTGTCCAAAGCCCCTCTCCAGGTTTCCTGGAGCCCCTTTAGGCACTGGAGCTTTGGCAATGAACCCCTATTTTGTATTGTTTGTTCTTATGACACACTCTATTTTCCAGTGTGTACTGTAACTGACCTGCTTGTATGCTTTGTTTTTCTTTAGTTGCTCAGAAGATTGTTGCAACAAGGAAGAAACAGCAACTCTCAATTGGACCCTGCAAATCTCTACCAAACTCTCCAAGCCACTCGTCCGTGTGTTCAGCCCAGGTTTCTGCTGTGCATATCAGCCAGGTACAGACTATAATGAACACTTGCTGGACAAAATAACAGAGATTGCTTTTCATCTCATGTATTTAATGGCAGAGCACTTTTTGCTGCTGGATAAGTAGCTGGCAGGTTTTGGGAAGGGTTATCAGTGATCTGTAGTCTGAAGCAATATTAGGTTTTGTTTAATTGGCATAACTTTGTTTCAAGAAACCGCTGCAGTAGAATAGTTTGGCTTTAAAGCCATCTTTGATCATACACACTGATTTATGCCCAGCAGCCTGCTGCTCTGAGTAGACCAGTTGTTACTATAGTAGGATTTGCTGTGTTGGGGTTTAAAATTACCTCACTGTGGTTTTGGTTCTTTTTCTCATTCAGTTGTGTGCTGAGTGCTAATAGCTGGTGTATCTCAGTGGTTAGCATGCCAGAACTGCACGTTTGTGAGCACTGTGCACAGCTGTAATTGCCTGTCTCTGTCATGCTCAATTGAAATGATTCCCCTTTGATGACACAGCACTATATATCTTGTAGATACTACGTGTGAAAACAAAATGCTACCTTAATGTATGGCAGGAAAGTGTGGTGGCCTTGATGGTATTTTTGGAGACACAAGGTTAATATGGCAGTTTTCTAACTTGCAGAGTTTTTACCCACATACGTTAAGACACCCACCTGTATCTCCCTTGTGATACCCTGCCTCACTGTCTTTATTTCCCAGTGTCAAGTGCTAATCTCTGTGCACACTCACAGTTAGGATGTGTATAAGCTCTGTCATTCAGCTCCAGGACCTTTGCAGCCAGGCAGATGGTGTTCCCGCTGTGCTCTCTCATTCAGCAGATGGTTGTGTAGGGCCATCACTGCGAGCCTTACAGGCTGTGGCCAGAGCTGTGGCCTGGATTCCTGACTGCCATTAGAGCAGTCTAAAATGTCTGATACCCACCAGCTCTCCTGGCATGTTTGTCAGTCTAAACCCAAAAAGACGCCAATAATGTCTTCTAAGGTTACGTTGCAGGCTTGAGCCACCCGTGTGAGGTTTTGTTTTATCCGTGGACCTTTCTCCCAACGCTGAAAATGTGTAACGAAGAAGTGTTCTACCTCAGGGAAGAGGTTTTCTTGTCTCCCCCTTCCTTTAATTTGACATGTTACTCTCCTCTGGAACCACTCTGTTCAGGTTTATGCCACCAGATGAAGGCTCTGGTTTTCCTGTGGTCATAGTAACTCATGTCCTGTGCTCTAGTGGAAACTTCCACCACTGCGTGAACTCTAAAGATGCAGACACCAGTTTGGTCTTAGTTCTTTGCTGTGAGATGTTCTGCTTGAGCTGAGTGCAGATACCCACCTCAGACTGTGACTCTCACTTCTGCTGATCACACCAAAAGGAAATGCTGAAGTTCAGCCCCCTGTTTCTGAGGTGCATGACTCTTCTGAAGAGCCCTGTCACCTTCTGGTGATAGATGATGCTTTGTACAATCCAAGCTTAGCCAGTTGCATCTCTGTGTTCTGCCTTGTCTTCAAGCAGTTGTGGTCACCCTTCTTGTTAATGAAGCTTGTTTGCTGCAGGACATCAAATAGGTTCTTACCAGTCTCCTACCCAAGTTTAGTTTGGAAGCCAAATTCTAGACAGGCAGTTTACCTACAAAGCAGACTTCTTGCCAGTGATAAGGACTGTTTGGGAGAATCAAGACAAGGTAGTTTTTGTGATAAGGATCCTTACAATCTGTTTCAATAAAAACAAAATAATGTTCTTTACTGCCTTTACCAGCTGACATAATTCTCTAAGGGGGCAATTGTGATCCCAGTTAGAGATGTCTGTCTTCTGAGACTGATGTCATGCCTAAAAGTACAGGCCATAAATCTTTTTCATGTCTTACCGCCTTTGTGCTGCACTTAAAGGCAGTGTGACCTTATTTAAGTAAAGGAAGCTGAATCCTTATGCTAGACTTAAAAGAACTTTGCAGCTGCAATTCCAAGTTTCAGGTGACGTGGGGGAAGATTTGCCATCTCTGATCTTGGCTGGAAGACTGGCTGATGTCTTGCCCTTTAGAGCATCTCTTTTGACGTAATGATGTTTCACTGAAGTTTTCCTTCATGAATCAAAAATGTTATCATTCCTGTGCCCTGCCACTTGCATTCTCCACAGGGGAGAAGGCCTTCGGAAGTAGTGATTACACAGATTGCTTCAGATCAAGTGACATATTGTTCCTTCTCTGGTTGGATTATCCTCGTGATCCAACTCCTGCAAACTCTCCAGACAGACTCTGCAGTCAAGAGTTTAGGTTTTAGAGACAAAATAAGAGAAAGAGAAAAGAAGTGTCACCTCCCCCAGCCTACCCTTGGGGGGACATACTAAGGCTTAACACTAAGAAGGGCTTCTCCACCCAATAGTTTCCAGTTTTCAAGCAGTGAAAGACTTGTTTGTGTGTTTGGATGTGTATCTGTGCTCATGTCCAGTGGTCCAAGGTGGTGAATACCCAGGTACCATCCCCTTCCAGAAAATGCTCTCAGACTCATGTACTCCTATTTCTAGAGACCTATTTCACAGAATGAAATGCTTCCTATTCCAGTGACAAAATCCACTTGTGTTTGCAGTAGGTGCTGCTTCTATTTTCCTTCTCTTGACTTTCTGTTTATAACACCTGTATGAGGGTTTTACTTAGAAACCTTTCATAGCCAGAGCCAATAGCCCTTGATGCAAGTGTATCATATACATATGTTGGCTTTTAGGGCAGCAGTTAATGCATGCAAACCATTTTGCTCTCAAAGCCAAGGATGTTATTCCTGATTCATGGTGGACAGAACTATTGCATTCCGTACCAACAAGAAGGATGGTGCAGTATTGCTTATGTTCTGCTAGGAAACAATTCATCTGTCTGATGCATTGGGAAGTACTTGAGTTAACAGCTCACCTTCTGGTTTTCATGAACCCTTCCAAAGATAGACTGAGCTGTTCCAAGAGGGAGCAGTGTTGTTTAGTCTATTTAAGATCTCTTACTGGGCACAGGGTGTTTTGGGATAGGTCTTTTTACTTCGACCATCCACAAGAAATGCACATCAGGGGAGTACAGACCAGCCCCTTCTGTAAAGAATGTCCTCCCCATCTCTGTCCCACCTTTGCTTGCCCCTACCCCCAGCCCTTTGCTGATCTTTCTAAGCTTGATACTCTTGTAGACCATGCAAAAATCCTTATTTCAAACTAGCACGAGTTGCCCTTACATCACACAACCACACAGGAATTCCTTTTCCCTAAACTCATTCCTGTAATGAAGGAGTTGCTTGTCTTTTCTACCTGACGTAGCAGGAAGGCATGAAGTTATAAATTAATTAAGAATAGTGCCAATATCCAGCAGTTCCAAAATGCTCTTTACTCTGCCCAGACCCTGCAAGTGGAGATCACGTTGTTCCAAAACCATAAGGCTGCTCAGGTGGGCACTCTTGTTGGTCCTCAGTACATTCCACCTGAGCCTCAGGATGCATCGGAAGTCTGTGTGAAGTAGCCCTGTCCCAGATAACCTGTTGAGTAGTTACTGCAAATCCCATGGCATGACACCTATAGTTGATGTTTGTGTGAAGGACTTTGGGCCCCTCCTCAGACAAATTGATGATAGAGCACCTCCCATACAAAGACAGGCTGAGAACATTGGGGCTGCTCAGCCTGGAGATGAGAAGCTGCGTGGAGACCTCAGAGCAGCTTCCAGTGTCTGAAGGGGGCTACAAGGGTGCTGGAGAGGGACCTTTGTCAGGTACTGCAGTGATAGGACAAGGGGTGATGGGTTCAAACTGAAACGGGAAGTTCAGGTTAGATCTAAGGCAGAAGCTCTTCCCTGTGAGGGTGCTGAGGTGCTGGCACAGGGTGCCCAGAGAAGCTGTGGCTGCCCCATCCCTGGCAGTGTTCAAGGCCAGGTTGGACACAGGGGCTTGGAGCAACCTGCTCTAGTGGAACTGGATGAGCTTTTAAGGTCCCTTCCCACCCAAACCAGTCTGTGATTCTATTTTGTGGTGTGGAGATTCCAGCTGGGAGTCCCCAGCAGAATTAGCTATGGTAATTCTGGTATATGGTAGACTATGGTTTTGAAGGTAAAAATGAAATGACTGTTCACCACTGACTATAATTCCTTGGAAGCTGTAGTCTGTGTGTATTTTCACACTTAGTGTCTTTCCTGGAACTCAGCTCTTTGTTCTGCTGTGAGAAGGGGTTGAAATGGCACCATGTTTCCATGTCTGCCTGTACCACATGTATTCCACCATGACAGAGAAGGACCTTAAACACCACACTGGTATTACCCAACTAGTGAGTACTGCTGTGTGAAATAACCTGCAAAGTCAGCATCCGTGTGGGCTGCAAAGAAATACGTTTGCTGGTCAGCAGTGTCACTCTCTTGGGAGCTCTGCATTATATCTGAGAAAGGTACAGAGCTTAATGTACAGTTTACTAACCTGTGCTAGCACACGAGCTTGCTCACTCCTACCTGCTGCAGATACGTGAAATGCAGTATTTATGCTAGCACCATGCCTCCATAAAGTTTTTACTACAACATGATTGTCTAAATACATAAATTAAGCTATTAAAACCAGAGTGCAGTCAGCTTAATCATCCATTATTTTACTGTATAGGAGACCCGATTATGGATAAGCACTAAATAGTAGGGTACAATTATTTATACTGGGGGTCATTTGGGACATAATATTCTGTTGTGCTATTTTGGGCACTTGAGTAAAGAAGAGACTATATTGCTTAAGCAGCTTTTCCTCCTTTTTCATGTAATTGCAAAATGCAAACTAAAGGAGAAGGGAAACCAATATTTGCATTATTGTTTAAGAATGCAACCAATTATACCATTGCAACGTACACCACAAACCTCGTGTAGTTAGAGGTTTCTTTCTAAGTACTCTCTATCATTTATTTAAAAGAAGCATTTTATATAT
>NW_009923346.1:0-36255 GCF_000696875.1 Nestor notabilis
CCAAAGCTGCGGCCACGCTTGGACCCCGGACCCCTCCTCTGCACCCCACGCCCGCACCATGGCATCCGGACCTAGACCCGCACCCGGACCCCCCCGAGGTGGAGACCTACGGGAGGAGCATCCCTCCCTCTCCCCGCCGTCTGCTCGTCCCCGCGGCAGCGACCCTTGCCTCTGCCGCCGCTCGCTGCACGGAAGGGGGGGGTGTACCCCTGGGTCTCACCACCCCTGTATCCAGGTGCCCTGGTTTGGCAGCATCCTGGCTGTGGGCAAAGCGAGCAGAGTCCAGGGCTGGGGCACCTGGCAGGGAGGAACTTGCGGGGCGGGGGGAACCTGAAAGGGAACATTGGCCTCCAGGCGATAGTTGAAAATAGTGCTTGAGGATGTAAGGGACAAAAGACAGGGCAGTAAACCGGCTGGCAAACTGTGTAGTACAGTGCCTTAAGCCTCTTGGTTCTATTCTGTATGATGTTTTGTTCATTCCCTGTCGTGGCTTAGCTTATCAGCAAGGCAGCTGCTTAATGTAGGGTTTTTTCCAACACTACAGAACTAGCCTTTCATGGCCCCAGACCATACATATTTCCCAGAGCAGGAGCCATGTCACTGCAAGGGACACTCACTGCAAAACAAGTCCTGTCTGCAGAACTGTTTTATGAACAAATAGTCCTGGAGTCAGCAGCAGTGCTCATGCTATGGAAATCCTTCAGATCCAGTGGAAGGCTTAATTTTGTCAGGGGCTGGCAGAAGAAGGAGAGGCAAGCACAGGCACTTTCAAACAAAACACATGCCATAAGAGATTGTTTCACCCCAGTCCCGAGGGATCTGTGTTCATGGCACAGAGGGAAGTTCAGTTTCCATCTCATTCTGCCCTTGTCCTCTCCCAGCTACAAGCAGCAGGGGCAAGCGACACCCATTCTAAGGGTGCTGGAGCAATTTATACCCATTTATACCTATTGTACAGCTACTCCTCCAGGAGTGTGTGCATCACAGATGCTACTGTTCCAGGGGTGAAATGGAACAAGGAGTAACATTTGTACCATTGGGATTGCAACGTTTTGTCCTTGCCTTTCATACCTGTCACACTGATGAGGAGTTCAGCAATGGGAGCACTAGCAAAGGAAAAAAACCCCTATCATATACAAGCGATTAAATGTCACAGAACAACCTGGGACAGCAGCCTTCATAGCCCTGGAAAGAAATATCCTCTTCCTAAATCAAAAAAGGATAGGTTCCTGAGCACAATCACGAATCGATTGTAAGAAAAATAAATGCCAAGTACCCTGCAAGCATCCGTCCATTATTTCATCCCAAACGACAAGCTGGTTTGCTCTTCAGAGCAGGAAGCGCATCTTCTGTCCAGGCATGGAAAAGACAGAGCACGTTATGGATGAAATGAGGGCAGCACTGGTAGTTGAGCTTTGGGAAGGTGGCAGGGCACAAGCAGAGCATTATTTGAACAGAATCCCTGGGACAGAAACATGTTGCAGGAAAAGAGTAATTCAGTAGGTGGTGCTTAGCGCCAGCATCACAAGCACGGTCTCTCCTCTGGGATGCTGAGCACCCAAGTGCATGAAGTTACTGAAGACGGAAGGGGAAAGGGTACTTCCCAGAAGAAAAGATGATAGGTCCAAGCTTCTGGCCAAGTCCTGGTTTGGGTAACCGTGCTGTCTTGTCCTCAGTACTACAAATTGTCTTTAAGATTCTGCTCTCGCCCAGCTGGCTTGTACTGTGCTGTGACTTTGGCTGTCTTAAAACTACTGCCACTTAAAACTGTCTGTGTTGGTTGGTAAGATGCGTCTCTCTCACACACACACAGGAGGTGAAATATTGCATTCTTCTCTTGGCTTAGATTCAATGAAAAACTAAACAGGCCAAGCAAGACTTTAAATAAAGCTTTGCCTATATATGAGCAGGAGGAAAAAATCCCCTCCAGAATTGGCTTGAAGTAGCATTCATGAGGAAAGTATAAAAATCATACACCATCCACAAAGGGTACTGTTCTCCACTGCTTAGATATTAGGAAAACGAATCTTCCCTGTGAGGGTGCTGAGGCGCTGGCACAGGTTGCCCAGAGAAGCTGTGGCTGCCCCATCCCTGGCAGTGTTCAAGGCCAGGTTGGACACAGGGGCTTGGAGCAACCTGCTCTAGTGGAAGGTGTCCCTGCCCGGGGCAGGGGGGTGGAACTAGGTGAGCTTTAAGGTCCCTTCCAACCCAAACCAGTCTGTAATTCTATTTTAGAGCTCTGATTTTCAGCCATCTCTTTCTTCATCTTCACAGCAGCATCCCCATGGCCCTCTTCACAAGAGCCAGCAGTCATCCAAACACCACCAACCCCATTCCCTGTGGAGCAGACAACACTACGGAGCCTTACCTGCCACACTCGCATGCCTACTACGCCCTCTGCTACTGCATCTTGATTTTGGCCATCATCTTTGGGAACGTCCTGGTCTGCTTAGCTGTGCTGAGGGAACGTGCCTTGCAAACCACAACGAACTACCTGGTGGTGAGCCTGGCGGTGGCAGACTTGCTGGTGGCTATTTTGGTGATGCCATGGGTGGTGTACCTGGAGGTGAGTTGGACAGAACCTTGGGCAACATGGTCTAGGGTGAGGCATTACTGCCCATGGCAGGGGGCTTGGAACTAGGTGATCTTAAGGTCCTTTCCAACCCAAACCATTCTATGATTCTATGATTAGCAGATCTTAACCACAGTACGAGTTTACCATGATACCGCATGTGTGATTGTGTTCCTAATGAAGTCAGTAGTAACGTTTAGGCTGATGTGTGTGGCACAGTCCTGGAACTGGCCTGCAGAATGTGTACAGCTAGGTTGTGTTACATCAAATGATTAAAAAGCAGGGGAAAAGAGGGGAAGCAGAGGAGGGAAGCCATTCCAACAAGACAGATTAGACTCTGCAGTTTGATGTCAATCAAAAATGTATTATTAAAAGTCAAATTTTATGTTAGACTGGAGTAGTCCATCACCTCAAGCATACTCCAGTCTTTAATGAAATCACAATATGCTTTTGCATTAAACTTAGCACTTCCTGTGGTCAGAGTGAGACTGAAGCGCATCTGTGGAGCAGCCTCTGCCCCCATGCAGTACTGTGGTCACAATTTGTGACCATGAAAGTAGGCCCATTCCCTAGTTCTGTTTGAGACTCATTCAAGATCCATTTCCATATGTGGAGCTCAGCTAATCAAAGTAGCTGATGCAAGAGTCACCCAAACAACAGGCAGAAAAAGCCACATACATCCCAAACTACCATTCCCAGCATTGCACAGTATCTCCTAGAGAACCAGACTGCAGGACTCCAGCAAGACTAAGATTTTAAAAAACAGTCCAAGCTCATTTAGGTATTTGCTGCTGTTTATGGATGAGCGATGCTACCAGCGAAGCAGAAATGGCATCTTGCTTCAGTACACTATGGGCCTAGAAATTGCCAAGAAATAATTCAGTCTCCAAAACCATGTATAATACCTATTCATCTACTGAACATTTGCCAAACCAGACGTCTGAGACCTGGCCATTATTTATGAAGCAGCTAAAGGTGGATGAATACCTCAGGTTTAAATGTTGCTTTTGAACTTTGTGCTTTACACTCAATTTTTAGAGCCAGCTGTGGCCTGGACTTCTCCATAAAATTTGTCATTTTATCCATCATGCAGACAAGAACCCTATCTTTCCAAAAGGCCTCTTGGGAAGGCTGTGATAGAGCAACTATAGGAACATTTTATAGCCTCAAAATCCTCATCTCCACCTAATGAAGTTTCTGGCACAAAAATGCATTCAGCACTGTGTCTAGCAATCTCCCGGGGTCAACAGGTAGGTCTAATATACCAGTTCTGTTACCCCATTTCTTTACTGACCTCTGATGCTGTGGTTGGTGCAACTACTGGCTCACCAAGGTGTCCAAGACAGTGGCTTTAAGGTATCCTGCCCACTGGAGTTTGATGGCATTAAACACCATCATACCTTCTAGTCATCATATAAATGGAGGGGTACATGTAGCAGCATGACCTGGAGCATCCTTTTCCATCTTTTCACAACATCCAGTTCTACCTTCAAAGGAGAAAAAGGTTTCTGAAGATGATTGTCAAAGGGAGGACAGACAACTGAGTTACTGCAGCTTTACCACTCGTCAGCAGGCCCAACCATGTGTGTGCTCTTAGTTACTCCCACCATGCAAAACCATAAGCAGCCGTTTCACCGCTGCAGGGAGCTAACAGCACCCCCAAGAAGAACACTCTTAAACACGAAACACTTAAGCGAGCATGCTTAGATGCACCATTACTGGGATGCCTGTCACCACCTGATGCAGCTTCATGTTCCTACTTTCCCACCCATGTACACCTCAACACGGCGTCATCATACACATCTGATTTACAGACATTCTTTTGGTTTTTGTAAGGCTTCAGCAGAGTGATGGATTTGCAGAAGCTTACGAATGCAGAGTCATTTTTTTCATTTTCTTTTTTAAACTAGACCTCCTTTAGGGTCGGAAAGTTTAAAATAATAAAACTGCAGTTTTGTGGATAAAGCAGACCGTTCATCAAGAAAGATGAAGTGAGAACCTGACCTGAATAGTCTTTAGGGAGCTTTAAGCATTGTCTTTAACATAGCCAGGATTTCAACCTTCACTCTATTCTCGCTTCTGTTGCATATGCACTGAGGGGTAATGAGAGACTGCATCAGCTCATCTCTCTGTGGTTTGCTCTTGTCAGCTGTAAGAGAAGAATATTTGACCATCCACCTCACCCAAGCAGTTGTGAGGATTCATTCAATTGATACCTGTGATGTGCTTTGAGATTCCTGGACAAAAGGCACCAAAGAGATAAAGAACAGCTACCCTGCGAGCACATGAAAACCAGAAATGCACACTAGCAAGTTCTAACTGCTGTAGCAAAGATGAGCAGAGCAATAAAAGGAATAGCAGAAATAGAATTTTAGAGGTTATTAACAAGCCCTATAATAAAAAGGCTCTTCTTCATTATTAAATTCCAGAATAAATTCTGGGCTTGCATACCCTGCAGGTAAATATTAATTTCACTGACTTCAGCAGAGCTACTCCCCATTTTAGAAGTTGAGGCTCATGAAAGTGAAGATGGGTTTTAAGCCCAAATTGGTCAAGCATCCTCTTAATACAAGCCACAGCTTAGTATGCAGGTGGCATGGTCTGAATACGTCACCCCTAGAGGGTTTACTTCAAAGCCATTCCCACCAGCACCTTCTTGAGTTTTAATGGTTCGCATTCTTGGGCTTAAAACCTGAATGTGCTCAGGACCTGGGAAGCTCCCTCAGTTAGGTGCTTGCACATCTGTTGGGCTAGCAGCAGACGGCTTTCATGCAAACAGCTGGCACCAGCTCCTGGTGGAATGTTCTTCAAACTCCACAAATCACACAAACATTGCCTCACATTTTGCCTCACGCTACCAGAAACGTCCCTCACTGCAAACCATTGCAAAGGCTCCCAGCAGTTACAATTAACCTGTCTCCAACTTTCTTAACTTCCCACTAGGGGACTGCTGTTAATCCCCCACAAAGCACCTTTTCTCCAAACTGAACAAGCCCCGTTCCCTTAGCAGCTCCTCACGGGACAAGTGCTCCAGCCCCAGGGACTGTCTTGGTGGCCCTCCACTGGACTCACTCCTGCTTATCAGTGTTTTTGCTGTACTTGGGCCACAAAAGAAGTGGTTTTGACTTGCTTAGACCGCAAGAGGCCAGTGGTCTAAATGTAAGCAGAGAGACTAGGAACCAGTGCCAGTTCCTGACAGCTTCCCAGGATCCAGCTGAACCAGCAGGATCTATGGGGTTGAACACTGAAGGCTTTCTCCAAGCAAGGACTTTCCTTCCTCTTTCTCTCCTACCAGCACAGCATTAGGTTTGTTTGCTGTAGTAATCTAACAAGCTTATCTGTGGAAAGCAGGCTGCCTCCTTGGTCATCTCCTACAAGGAGGGAGTACTGAGGCAGACCACCTCGCTTGAAGCCAGACTGTCATCCCCCAAGGAGAGCAGTACCACACAGTGCTTGGAACATATTGGTGTCAACTGAAAATGTTATTATCAAGAACTCGGTGGCTAGGCCAAAAAAATGCATTTCTCCATCACAAAGGTTGGTCACAGCTACGCTTTCATGATTGCACGCTTCAGATTAAAAATTCAAAACCACCAGGACAAAAGCTCAACGTGGTGGCAAACCAAACCCTTTATCTGAATAGCTTGTGAGTTCTCACTCAGATCCAATAATCAAAATCTGTAACTGAGATAAGAATCCAAACAAGGTTTTGGAGAAGCCTTGGGTCTCAGGTCTCTCTTTCATACATAAATGCATAAAATTTGCAGCACTTTTCCAGCTCACTGCCTGCAAGAGAACTCCAGCAGCTAAGCTGAGAAACACTTCCAGCCCTTAGATTTTCTCAGATAATCCTTAATCAAAGGCTATATACAGTGATACCAAATGCAAATCAGTTTGTCATGCTGGGCCTTAAGGGAAGGGGTAGCTGCTATCTATTTCTTCTCCCTCCGTAAGAGTAACTAAAGGGCTGAAACTGAGACGCAGCTCCTTCTTTGCAACCTACCACTGTGTTATCTTGCACACAACACAGGTGTCTCAGTTTCCCTCTACACATCACAGTGGACATGAACTCATGGAGCTGTTGAGATACTTGAAGGAGACCACCTCCTTACACGGGGCAAAACAAGGCTGACACTTTTGTGGTTGCTTGTGCAGGTGACCGGAGGAGTCTGGAACTTCAGCCGCATCTGCTGCGATATCTTCGTCACCATGGATGTAATGATGTGCACAGCCAGCATTTTAAACCTCTGTGCTATCAGCATTGACAGGTGAGAGCCAACAGCATCCAGGGGGATAGTCTGGAGGTGTGGGACAACTCTGTGCCTGGCAGGGACAAGGAGGTGGGATTTGCATGGGCAGCACTGGGGTGCTCAGGAGCACAAGCCTCCCTGCAAGTCTATCACTGCTGCTACTGCTGTTAATATGGCTTGACCCACCACGTGCTAGGAGATGTCTGCACGTCGGGGCAGAGAGGCACAAGCAATAAGACATCACCAGTAGGCAATCGACCACATCCTCATGCTTCTTAAAAGCAGGAACCAGAATTGGTTATCTAATTCCCATTGAGTCTTAAGGAGTCCTCCTGGAGACCTCACTTAGGAAGTTTTAATGAACAAAATCCTGCCATATACACAGGGAGGGGATGATGATTATTACTGTATGATCTTCAGCCTTGCCCTGCTTTTCTGCGTCTTAAAACTGAGCCTATTTAAAATAGCCACGCTGAGGGCTGGGAGCCAAGACCTTGCTGCACATGGTGCTGTTCGGACTGAGAAGTGGGGGAAGGAAAAAAAACACTGCATGCTGTACTTTTGTGGCTCGGGGGTAATTGTACAAAGCTGCTCCTAATGCTGGCTTGGTCTGGCATACCAGCTCCCAGGCTATCCTAAAGACAAGGCTGCTGTGCCTTCCAAATCCTAGCCTTGCTGAGCTGCATCCCCTGAGGCACCCTGGCAGCTGAAGGCCCTGGACACCCACCCATGGGCAACTCTGTCTGTCAGTAAGGTCAACACCAGAGCAGGCAGCTGAGGCACAGAGTGCAGCAAGCTGTAGTTGCTCCAACACTGCTCTTTCCCAGCAGTGCACATATAACCTTAGGGGTTTCCTGGGGTTTCTAGATCCATCTGGTATCCCAAACCTTGTAGCTTCACAATGCCAGCAAATCTGCAGAGTGTTTCTCTGCAGTGCTGTCAACTAACTCCGATTTCCTCTGTTCCACCTCCCAATGCCCCACTTACCATTTCTGCAAACTGCTGATCCCATTATCCGGTTTCCTTTCCTCTTCCATTTCTTTATCACGTTCACTATCATGTTCCCTACATGGCTTTCATTGCTCCTTTTAAAACCTGGTCCTTTTCCTCCCTCCCTCTTTCTGGAGCTGGTTTGGCCCACAGATACACTGCAGTGGTGAAACCAGTTCAGTACCAGAACAGCACTGGGCACAGCTCCTGCAGAAGGGTGTCTCTCATGATCGTGATAGTCTGGATGCTGGCGTTTGCAGTGTCATGCCCTCTCCTCTTTGGCTTCAATACTACAGGTAGGTGACACCCTTGAACAGCAGCATCCAGTGAGGGGCTGAAAATGGAGCTGCCCTGTGTACAGGCAGGTCATTTAACATGGGTCACTTGCCAAGTTGCAGGAAATTTTAGGAAACTGGAAAGCACACTATGATGAGAAAAATCTCTGGTGCTGCAGAGCACATGTGCTCTTGTCTATAAACTTGCCATTTACTCAGGCAGATGCTGACTATTGCTCTGAGGACAAATCTGCCTTCTTTACTGCTAGATTAATGCCCATCAAAGCATCCAGGTCTACAGATCCCCCCCAGTCACTCAGCACATCCAGTACACAGACTTACTGCATCTTGGAGATAACAGGTCCAGACACAGTTCTAAATGTGATACAGGACAGATTTCCAAACAGCAAGGACTGCATACTGGCACTGCTTGTGAGAAACCTCTTTCCCATCCAGCAGGCTGTTTGCTTCCTCACCTAATCCCTTGAGGAAAGCAAACAGTTCAGCCTCCTCCTTGAAACCGGGTTGGTCTCTTTCCCCTCACCTAGAGCAGACCACTCTCCCTGGCGGCAGAGGGGCAGGAGAGCCTTCCTCCCCTCTGGGCCACAGGAGGAAGTCTTCTGCTCCTCATTCATCCTCTGTGAAGTGCTTGAGGCAAGAAGGGAACAGGGGGTGGGAAGTACTGCTGTCCCTCCCTGCCTGGTCCAGAAAGATGAGGGTGAAGGCACACCCCTGCAACCAGACAGCTCAGAGGAATAGGAGAAAGGGTGGGAATAGACATAAGAGAAGAAAAGAAGGGAGATCCATGCTGGATCATGCTAAATGGCCCTAGGGTCCCTTTTAGGCACCAGTTAGGTGAGTGGCTAAGGACACAATTAATTTGCAGCAACAGAGATAGGAGATAACTTGCACTCCTTAGACTTTGCCGTTGTCTGCCGGCCACCACTTGACTTGCACTGCCAGTGCACCAGAGCTCCCTTGTACTAAACTGAAGCAGCTCAGCCTCTCCTCTGTCTCTCTCTTCTCCTTCCCAGGGGATCCCACTGTCTGTTCCATATCCAACCCCAGTTTCATCATCTACTCCTCTTTGGTGTCCTTCTACCTCCCCTTCCTGGTGACCCTGCTGCTCTATGTTCGGATTTACCTTGTGCTAAGACAGAGACAAAAGAAGCGAACCCTCACCCAGCGGGGCAGCCACAGCGCCAGCGCCGAACTGTGTTATGCGCACAAAGTAAGATTCATATGACTACAGAAGGAGCTGTCAAAAAGGGCACGACATGCATCATCTCTTCTGCTTAAAGGGTCAAAGCACAGAACAGAAAGCATAAAGAAGGGACATGATATGTTTTCATTCTATCCCTCACTCACATACCATGATATTTGAGATGCAGAGGCTCCAGTTAAATCCTCGCCAGCCCTCTAGAAAGAGGATAATCCGTATGTGTCTCTGCCCTCTAGAAACAAGGCAAAGGCTACTTCAATATTTCTTCAGAGCAAGGCTTTTTCAGCCATGCAGAAGTCTGGCTAATTTCTTCATTTATCAATTTTAATGTCTTCATTTATTGTTTTTTGCTGTGTGAAGCTTTGTTCTCAGGGCTTCACAGACTTTAACCTAGATTATTTAAAAAAAGAAAAAAAAAAAAGAGAGAGAAAAACCAAACCAAAACAGCTCTTCATCTGACAGACTTAAGAGGTCAAAATGCTCACGGTGCACAGAGCATTTGTTCCACTGACCTTTCTAGATGAAATATCTGCAACCATGGGAACCAGCACAGTGGTTTGAAAGGGATCGTCTGGTCATGAGTATCCACTTGTTTTACTCACTTCTCACAGTGAAGCTGCCTTAATAAATGGGTGGGGATGTTGAGGGGAGCAGGGCCAACACAAAAATACAAGTGAAAGGTTATCAGAGCAGGTGTTTCAGCTTTTCTTGTTCTCATGCTTCTCCTCAGTGGGATGGAAGCAGAGACTAGTCCAGTGCTGGTTCGCCCCTCTGATAAGCCAGCTCAGTCCAGAGGATAAGGCACAAACCTAAGAAGAAAGCGGGGCTAAGGATGACTCCTACAACTTTCCTTGTCATCCTCTGACCCAGTGAACGGTTTGCATGGTTCCCAGTCTCTTTGTGGAATCCTCTTTTGCAGGAACACTTGGAGAGAAAAGCTTTGCCAAACAGATGCCAAGGCACCTTTCCCCGCTGTCTGCCACTCAAATGCTCAGGCCAGGAGATGTCTACTAAAAGGAAGTTGCTGACTATCCTCAGCCTGCAGCGGTACCGCAGCTTCTGCCATGAGGCATCCCTCACCAAGACACCCAGGATCACACAACACAGCAGGCTGGAAGAGAGGAGAAAGAGTACCAAGCCAGGACTGGAGGTACGGAGGCTCAGCAGTGGCAAGACCATCAGCTCTTTGAAACTAGCACACCAGCAGCCCCGGCTGATCCAGCTTCGGGAGAGGAAGGCTACACAGATGCTAGCTATTGTCCTGGGTGAGTGAGAGCCACTCTATCTAGTGGGGGGCGAGGGGTGATGGTTTGGGACTTGCAATGGCAAGGAATCTCCTCATACAGTATTGAGATTTAAAAAAATGCAAGCCAAACCCAGACTTCAGCTTCACTGCTCCTAAAACTCAGGAGAGACAGAGATGGGGCATTTAGGGATCTAGGGAAATGCTCTCAAATGTTGAGAGCCAAGTATCTTAGTGTTTTATTTACTATGTTTTGTTACCCTTTTGTTTTAAATCAGTGGCCAACAACCCCTGCTAGAGGGAGCAATAGCCAACACCTTTGCTTTCTCTTTTCCTTTATTGTAAAGTTGCAACAGTCCTAAGTTTCCACAGGAGAATGGTGCCCCAGTCACCTGCCAGAGTCACCAGATACACTGCTTCCCCTCGTTAACTTGGTAGTAGCAGGGAAGTGATGCAGCCTCATCGTAACTGTTAAAAGCAGCTAAGGCAGCAGTCTTTCCCTCTAAGTTGTGACCACTGTCTTTTTGTCAATTGAGGCCATCTCTGAAGCCACCTCCATCCATACACATACGTGGTCCCAAGGAGCTGAAGCTCTTGCTAAGTCCCTCTGTCTCAGTAATGTCACCTTTAGCATCTACCAAATGCAGACACATGCATGGAAATAGTGAGAGGATGGAGGGAGAGGACACAGGTCAGTGCCATCTACCTTTCTGAGCAGTTGTTTCTCTAAAGTCCTGGATTGTTTTCTCCTTCTGTTTAAACCCAGGAGCATTCATAGTCTGCTGGCTGCCCTTCTTCTTGATTCATATCCTGAACACCCACTGCCCATCCTGCCATGTGCCCCCAGGGCTTTACAGTGCCAGCACCTGGCTTGGCTATGTGAACAGTGCCCTCAACCCCATCATCTACACAACCTTCAACACTGACTTCCGCAAAGCCTTCCTCAAGATCCTCTGCTGCTGACCACAGGACTGGCACTGGGCTGCACGGGCTGCGGTTTGTGTTACAAGTGCTTCCCACTTCTGGGAAAAGAGGACAAGACACAGAGGCAAACCAGTGAGTCCCTCAGCATTGGGCACCGAGAGGCAGACCCAGGCGTGCAGTGGAAGATCAGCCACCACAGTGCACATGGGACCCAAGCAGACAGCATCTCGTCTCCCTGCCTATGTGCTGGCAATGCATTTGGCTTCCCAGTGCTGGAGCCTCAGTCTGCAGAAGGCACCCAGCTCATGCACAGCATGAGGGTAGAATATGACCTGTTTCTTAAGGATCCTATCCCTTCAATCACGAGCCAACTTAGAAACAGAGCACTGAGAAATGACAGTATCTTTGTTGTCTCTGTCAAAAGGTTTGCCTGTAAAACTGGGTCAGTCTCAGTGCTTGAGTAAATTGCCCCAGTTGCAAATGAAACCTTCCCTTGTGCTGCCAGATTGTATTTTATTGCTCCTTGTAAGGTAGAGAGGTGGCTACCACTCCTCTGGCAGGTCAGGTCGCATGAGAAGTATAGCACTGTCACAAGTGTCCCCTCTCTTCCTAACCTGAGGACCAGGGACAGATTGGCTGCTACTTAACTACCACACACCCAGTCATCTACTGGGGACACTAACTAATGAATAAGGCCTAGGATAGCTCCAGTCATGCCTGCAATAGATTCAAACCTGTTTCTTTTCTCACCTGGGCCAGGTTGCATGCACCTTGCCTCAAAATTTGTTTGTAGTCTCTTTGGAACCAATCTCTGTACTCCTTTCCTCATCAGGAGCACTGCTAGATTATGGGTTTGTCCTGTGCTGTTGTGATAACTCCTGTTACAGCCCATGCCTGTGAAAGAGCTGTTTCAGTAACATCCCTCCCTGTAAGAAAGGATGTGTGCCTCAGGATCAGACCCAGGACTCTCTCTGGCTCCCCTTACTGGTATACTTGTCAGCACACGGGGCATCCATACATCCCAGCTTCCAGGAGCTGGCCAAATACAACCCTGCCACGGTCTCCTTTCCCAGCAATATTTTACAAAGGCATCTGCAGTAGCTCCTAGATGAAAATACTGACAAGTCCTGCTGTGCCAGGTAAGCTGGTCTCATGTCAGGGCGCTCTAATGCTCTTCCTCTATAGACAAACCTGACCTGGGACAGCCTCCACACATTTCTTTCGTTTCCCCTCTTCACTGTACTAGGTAAGAGGCTCCAACTCTCACTTCCAAGACCAGGCTTAGCTGTGCTGTTAGCCACACTTGTTTGACAGCTTTGGGTGTGCCTGTGTGTTGTCTCTGCCTGTGTCCATGCCACAGCTCCTCATCTGGGAAGAGCTTCCTCTCTTTCCCAATATAAAGCCAAACCCGTTCTCTGCCTCTGGAGCACATAGCAGAGATCTAGCTTCTTTTCTTGTTTGTCTGGGCTTTGGGAGAAGATGCTCATGGACAGCATGCGTTGTTCACCTGGGGCGGGGGGTGTGCGTGTGTGCCCTCCGTGCTGTATTGTAACTGTTCATCTAATAAAACACAGATGTAATTGGAAGGTTTGGTACCTTTGTAGTGAATGTAGCCCTTCCTTAAGCCTTTTCTCACTGGTAGCCCTCTTAACACTTTCCCTGATCATCATCATCACAAAATGATCATCTGCCTGGAGACCTGTAAGAGGTCTTCATTATTTTACTTTGAGCTGGGAAAGAAATCACTGGCTGTTTTAAGCACTTCCAGCAGATGAATGCTGAAAATACAGTCAGTCAGTTTCCCAGCTATGCCAGGCAGGCATGTGGTACTGCTTACTCCATCTGCGCATACATAGGTGCTGGGCAACATGGGTGCTCCTCAGCACACAGGCTATTGGGGGTATCAATCAAGTGAATCAACCTGTGGCCAGATTGCTGCTCAAGTAATTATCATTAAAATGCTTCAAAACACAGATCACCAGAGACCAGTTTCAGTTGCTTTATGTACACACTGGAAAGGTGGAAACAAGGAAAAAGATCTTTTAAAGCATGGCTAGGTCTGTTTCAAGCCTTGCCCTAGCATCTCTCAGATGCCACGTTCAGACTGATCTTACTTGAATTTGAACCTGTTCTTCAAGCAGCACATCCCAAGGTGATTCAGGACACAGGTGAGGAAAAGGAGATGTGGCAGAAGACCAAGCAGTATTTTAGTACCCACACACATCTGAGGTATGGGGAAGATTCTGTATCTAAATACACAGTCCTTTATTTAATAGTTAAGATTTGAACTGTAAGTCACAGAACTGACAGCAACTTCTTGAACTATAACTATGGAATAAAAGAAAAAAGGTGCCACAAATCCCACCCACAATTATAGTAACAACTCCAAAAGAAAACAGCACCTCTCCCCCACTCTCTCAAGTACTGCTTGAGCTCCATGCCAAGTCTTACTATGGCAATATGAACATATGAAAGGCCAAGGAACAGAAGCAATCAAAAGTGCAACCAGTTGATGCCCCTCCATTCCTCCCCAGCAAGCCAGAGGGACAGCTGAGGAGCCCCCCGAACCTCTGCTTCACACCTCCCACACTAATTACTGGCAATAAAATAATCTGTCCTCTTCCATTTTTTAACTGAAATGCCTCCACCTGACCTTCATTTTCAACATTTTCATCTTTGTTGTTTTGAGTTTCCCCTCCATGCACACACACACTCTAACTGGCTGGAAAAGGAGAGGTGAGCCCTGACTCTGTGCTCTACTGAAGAACAACAGGCATCCATTTAGACCTTAGCCCCTATGCTGGATGCCATTTGTAAACTAGCCAGCAGACAGAAGAGCCAGGAAGCATCTCTACTGTAGCTGAGGAGAGTTAAGCCCCTTTGTAGATGAAGCAGAGCTGGCAAAACCCACTGGGAACAGCAGCCACCCCTGCAAAGGTACAAGGCAGCCATCCAAGTGCTGCCTGTCTAGACGCAATTACAGCACGCCTGAGAAATGGGCTGAAAAATACCATTTATCCCCTGCCTTCACCATTTCTCCAGACAGACGTGTGTCCCAGCTCACAAAGCCACAGGCTCTGACTGAGCTTGTGTGTGCCAGCTCATGGAGCCATAGGCTCTGTCTGAGCTGCAGGAGCCCAGGCAGATGAGGATCACAGTGAGTTATGCTTGCTCAGGTTAGCAGGCACATGCAGCACCACACACCGGCATGGACAAAGCCACAGAGACCCTGGTCTCATCCTCATGTCGCAGGGGTACATCAGTGGTAGGTGTGACATGTATGCATCAAGTCTGCTGCTCCCACCCGTGATGCTGCAGCTCAGGGGGCTCCTGAGCAGCACAACCCACCCAGGCGTATGTGGGGCACCTTCCAGTCCCTCCCTAGAGGGACACAGGACCCTGATGATGGCTGCAGCTTGAGGTGCTTTCATTTTAGTACATAAAACATGTAAACAAAATGACATGAATCCATAGCTCAGAATAGGAGTTTTTGCTGAATAAGTGACAAGAACCTAGCTCTGGGCTGGAAGGACAGACATCCAGGCAGCAACCTGCTCTCCATGGTGCCTCTCAGTCTGCAACCTCTCTGCTGGTAGAGAGTCTTTCAATATGGGTACTGGTTACCTGAAAACAAGGCAAGGCAAGACAATCCACACCAAACAACTTTCATTCACTCACTCCTAAAGCATGGCAGGCAGAAATAAGCAGAGGGCATCTCCATAGCTCATCACCACCTCTTCACAGACCACCAAAACTTTCTATTTAGGCTGCTATATAGTGGCTATCATAACTCTTTCTGCAGCTTGCTTGGTCACAAGTGCAAAGAGGGATGTCCAAAGATCAGAGCCCCACATGTGTGACGTGCTTCTCGACTGTGTGCTCTCAAGGGCCATAATTTACACTTCAGGTCTATCAGCAAAAACACAGGTTACCCAAACCTTCAATGGTACCAGGCACCTAACTGAAGCCATCCAGAGCCAAAATCAGCAGTTCTTACATCAAGTTTTATGTTGTAAAAGATGAACAGAGAAAAAAACATAAACCACTCACCCCTTTCAGAGGTAGCAGCAGGAACCAGGTCACATAGGAGACTTTAAGCAGGAGAGCACAAAGGTGCATGGGGCAGAAAACAAAACAATCTTCTGTAAGGAAAAGCTGCCTATTGGGAAGACAAGGAAATGACGGAAGAGGTAGATTTCACCTGCTGGCATGGCCATGATGCTCTGCAGGTGATACTGCTTAGGTAACATGCTCCAGCACACTGTGCAGCAGCTGTAGGACATGTTGTATTAACAATCCCACCTGCAGCCACACATTAAAAACCACTTTTGTCAGACTATGGCAAGGACAAAGTAAAGTTTTGCAGAAAATCTTGTGTCTCCAGTTAATCCTCCATAGACTCCTTAGGGGATGGACAGGCCAGCTACTCATTTGAGTCCCACTGTGGGGCTAAGCATAAGTAGCATAGTACACATAAAGTCTGCTGTATTGCATCTTCTCTGAGAGGGATCAGAGTGGCCTGGGAACCTGCTTCCCACAGCTAGGGTCAACACAACCTCCTAAGGCTAGCAGCTCCTCTGGAAGGGGCAGCCCTGTGAAAGACAGAGCTTGGCTTAAGTTATTTGCAAAGCAAAACCGCATCTCAGTCAGTGTTACTGGTGTGATCATTTTTGAAGACCATCTGATCAATGCCAGAATTCTGAGGAAGGATCAGGCTGCTGATTTTGATGATGCTCAGAAAACTACTAATAGGAATTGTGGACACCTGGAGGACGCTCGTACTGATCTAGTTAGTTTCACCCAAGTGTGTGATGATTTGCTCCCAAAATGACAGGCTCTGGCAGCCTTCAGCCTGAAAACACTCCTGGCTGTGAGGGGTCTCATCTCCCAAAGAGAACGGGCATATCAGTTCTTTCTTAGACCAGTGCAAGCATCCCAAACCTGAATTAGCCTTTGAGTAAGCCATTGAAGTGAACTTTTTCTTATCTCATTGTAATAATGAACTAACATAGTTGTCATCTCCTGGTGGTATCTTATCAACTGACCTGCTGCCTTAGGAGCAAAGGAAGGCTCACAAGGCTGCGGGTAATTCAAGGTGCAAGGGATTCAAAGCAGCACCTCTTCAAAGTCAGCACTGGCTGTTACATACATCTTGCTGAATGACACCAAACAGGAGGTAGAAAATGTGTCCCGGACCAATCCTGCCTCTCAAATGCCACTAATCCAGCTGTGCTGTTACTCTCCAGTCAATCTCAATTCAACACAGATCAGTGACCTTTCTTGTTCTGCTTTCCTGGCCTCACTCATGCCAATTCCTTGGTTTCATACCACCTCAAGCACCAGAACAGGAGCTCATCAACTCTGATGCCAACCACACCTTTCTCCAAATGAGGATGCTCTTTCTCCCAAGCCCAGGCAAGAAATTCTCCTGAACTTCTTTCATGATTCTCTCCTTGTCAGACACTGGTCTCATCTCGCCCCTGAATGCCCCAGGATATGTGAGGCGAAGATAAAGTAAGCCCCTAGAGCCAAAGCAGAAAACGAACATAATGAAAAATTAATTTCAGTATAATGATTTAAGCATCTCAGCAAGACAAGCACCAGGCTCAGTACATTTGGCAATGTGGGGAAGACCTTTTTAGTTCCAGTCCCTGGGGGCTCTTGTCAGCTTTGATAAGTTTCAGCCCACAGCGGTGAGCATGGCAAATTGAGGAACACAGATAAAGGCTACTTTTCACTGGGCAGAAGCACACTTACATTTCTTCCATTTCTATCTGCCACTTTATGCTGTGGTGGAAGGGCTGTGATGCATGTGGGCTGCTCACCTTGCTATGCCTCCCCGGAGAAGCAGCAGCATTTCTGTCTGTCTGTGAGGAACAGGCAGAGGGAGATGGGCGGATGGTTAATGCTGTAGGAGTTCCCTGAATGTCTGTGCACTGGGTGCGGGGAACAAGAGAGCCAGGTACCAGGGTAAGTCCAGTACTCAGTCTCAGGTCTGAAGGCCAGCAGCATTACTCTATATTCTTTTGCTTTTGTGAGCAGGAGTATAGCAGCCATTGCTAAGCCTCCTGAACAACAACAAAATGCTTCTTTTTCCTCAAGATGTGTGAAGCAAGGGATGTAAAAAGGGACATGCCAGTGTCTTCTGTAATTCAATGTTGGCAATGCTACACTTGGACATACTGCACAACTCCCACTCCTTTCTTTGCTGGCCTTGCCAAATCCTAATCATCCTGTTTGCCTATGCTCCTTCCTCCCAGACGGTCCATCTCCTGCTCCCTTCCTTGAAGATGCTGCATCTCTCTGAAGGCTTCAGCTGCCTGCCAGTCTCTGATCTCTCCCATCCCAGTTCACTCAGCTTTGTCTGAGGAAAGCATCTGTCTTTTCTAAGGATCGGTTTCCTCAGCTGTTTTTTGGCACATAGTAGCACTACATTTGACATTACATTGTGGATGGTTCCATTCCAGTCTGGAAGGGCAGCATCAAGAGCTCAGGACAGATTTGTAGCCTCTGCTGACTTCCTGCAAGATGTTGGCTACATCACTTCAATACCTCCCCTGATTACCTCATCAGAAGGCAAATCAGCTGTTCTCCTGGGGAACGGGGCAATAATGAGCACAGACAATTGCTACAAAGCCAGCTTCATGTCATGCTTTGTGATAGATGTCTAATATCTCAGAAAGGCAGTCAGCTCAAGAGCAGAAGGTATCACACACACAGCACTGGAACGGGTCCAGGAACCCTGTGAAGGACCTTGAAACCACTCCTTTCTTTTGTGAAAATCTGTGCTGGACCATTGTATCTGAAGAGCATAGATAACAGAGCTTTTCTTGACCACCCATCTGCAAATCAACCTGCTCTGCAAGTACAGACAGGGGAGATACACCTTGTAGAGCCACAGGCAAGATCCACAGCCATTGCCTTTCCCAGCGCACTGACCATCCCCTTGACCAGAAAATGCTTTGCACTGTAGCAAGGGGATAGGGAAAACAGGAAGCAGGCTAATCCTGAGCTGTCTGGCAGACAGAGAGGCCTCTAGTTATCATTTCTTTATGCATGGCCCTCTCCTCACCACATAGTTTCTTAAGTTTTCAGGCTGAAGTGTGAGATAACCCTGATTAACCAGACAACCCCTTGACATCCAAACCTGCTTCCCAAATGGCTCTTCACAAATGTTCTGACGCACAAAGGTCTGACAAACAGAGCAGGCTTTCTCTGAAGTTTTTGAAATGATGGGCAGTGAGCAAGGCCAGAAGCTGGAGAAGGTACATCCGCAGTATGACAGAGCATCCCACTGTGTTGCACCTTCACCTGACCAGTCTACTTAAATCATACAGGCAACAGATGCAGAAGTAATAAGGCCGTCCATCATCACCTCACTGTGAGGCAGGGAAGGTATTGCCTTTCCCAGCCAATATGCCACTGGGGAGGACACCATGCCCTCTGACAGATGCCACTCACACTGGCAACAGCAACAGGCAAGCAAGACCATTTTGCTGCAGGAAGATGTTAACCACTTTTGTGATGGCACCAACTTTGCCAATCTAGATCCAGCTTCTCAAAGAAGATTTAACTTCACTCTCTTTTTGTTTGAAAAGTCCTACTGTGCCTACACAATGTGCTTAAGGAAAGATGGTTATGTGCTGGAACATCTTTAGTAGTCTGAAGAAGTAAGTACTGCATTACCAGAAAAAGAGATGAAGTCCCCAGTGAATCATGTAGATCACCCCAGAGTACTACAAATGAGACCATAAAACTGGCCTCCACTATGATCTATTTTGTGTATGCATTCCGTAACACAGAGGTAACCTCTCTGAAATTACTAAAAGGAGGGTTTAAACATTTTATTGGGGGCCTTTTGTCATGTCAGGTTATAAATAAAAAATCAACAGGGTTCCAAAAGGAAAAAAAAAGCTACCCAATACTTAAAAACACCTCTGAAACACCCCTGCAACCGATTTTTTTATGCATAGACCCTCCATGATCTGAAAACCCTCTGGATTTCAAAGATGTAGAAATAAGTAGAACACCCTGCTGGAACACTTCCAGTCTTGGGCAGCTCCTGCAATCCTTTAAAGCCACAGAAGAGCAGAACTAGAAACTGCCAGATAAGACTTGATACAACCCATCACGGACACCCTGTCCTAGTAATTTAGAGAATGAATGAGGAGGGGGAGAAATTATATACCTGAAGGAAAGGAGAAAACATTTTTGTCATAAACCAATTTGATTTTTTTTCCTTAACCCATTTTAAAGCATGTCTTTGAAACTGCTAAAGAATTGCAATATTACAATAGCTCCGAAAGGAGTAAGTTATGGACCAGAATAGCAATAAAGAGGCCAGAAGGGCACAGGATTTAGCATTTAGCATGCGGCCCTGCCAGTTATTCTCATCAGAAACATCAAGGATTTTTAATTGCCTTCAGGGGGAGTGTTACACTAAAAGTTGTTAAGGGAAAGATGTTCCAGGCTCTGATGTTTATGTAACATGCCATCTCTTTTGTATTCTGCTCAGCTCTTTTGTACTCTGCCATTTGGGGATGGATGGCAGTCAGGGTGTTTTTGCAGTCTTCATTGCTAAGTGAAGTTAATTTAGCACAGAAATTTTTCCACTCCTTATTCATTTCAATCTTCACTTTCCCATGAAAAGTTTAGTTTTTTTCATGTAGTTTTCTTCCCCCTATTAGAGCAAGAATAAAATACAAACCCGTCTAAGTTAGCATGAAAAATGTTGCTTAATTTTTTACAAAGTGAATTAGGAAGACCAAAAGATTGAAAACTTGGGTAAATCCAACACCTTAACCCTGAAACAGTCTTAGTGCAGTTCATTACTGTTTGTTAGATAGTAAGTAGATGTAGGTAGATTTTGTCCAAGAGGAAACTGTTCGCTTTGTGCAGCTTTGGCACACACATATAAGCTAAGCAGAGAACAGGAAAACCTGATTGGAATCACTGGAGACTGAACGGGAACACAGCAGTATGGGAAAATTGGAAGGCCAGCAGGAAAAACATACGGTTATTGAGCATGGCATGTTGCTGGCACTTAGCTTAGCAAGTCACTAATATTGCAGTACAGCTCCGTGCAGCTTCTCAGGACGCCCAGGCCGGGAGACAAAATAAAATGAATAAAATCTAATGATTCACAGGATGGGGGGAACTGATCATAGCTAGCTCCCAAAAGGTACAAAACAGCTCTCTGAAACTAGCAGTATGGCTACCAACCTAAGAAGAATGCAGGCACGATACCTAGCAGCCCTTATCCTCCATGTCTTTACAGAGCATCCCTGGCAGACCTCTTGGACACAAGCATCTTGGTGCCCGAGTGCTGGGCTCACACATTTTGATGATTTGAGTATATGGGTATGAAAGAGCAGCAAATGAAAAGCTTTAAAATAGTCCCTATCCCCTCCCATAAGGTTTTGCACTGATATTTGCAACACTGTAGAAACAGGCACTGCAGAAACCAGCATTGCAAAGTCTCAACATTACCACTGTATCCTTCATTCCTCTTGAAAGAAGCATAAGCCGTTTTTTGTTTCATTAGAATTCCCTGTCTTTTAAGATAGGCAGACCTTCTACCTCACGTTGTACATCCAGGGCACCATCTCCATATTTCCCAGTGCTGCATCACCATTAGCAACCATAAGAGACTTCCTGGAGTGAGGACATTAGTCATGGATTTTATGTAGTTTCTGCATCTGAATTACTCCCCATAATCTCTGTTTAAAGACAACAGTAAAGAAGTCTGCAACGTTTCTTTAGGGTCCTGTGGAACAGAAGTGTAGTTAGGGCAATGCAGTGGGTACGACTGGAATGGGAAAAAGGACTCTAACACCACTGTGCAGCTGCCCAAGGAGATAGGGATGCACAGGGAATGCTGACAGGGAAGCTAAAAACTCCTTGTACTCTATGGTGAAGTCATTCTGATGTGAGATATTAAAACCTTAAACCTTTAGATGCAAGATAGTAAAATTTTAAAGTATTACAGAAATGGTGAAGAAGAGCAAACCGCAGATTAATCTTTAATTGCTTTTAGGACAGCAACTTTACTGTAGTATTTTTTTTTAAGCTTAATTCAGATAGTAGAGTTCTTACGGGGGGAGGGACAGGCTGGTACTTAATGCTTTAACACTTAAACACTAAGTCTTTCACACTTCCAGGCCTATTATGGCATTTTTTTGGGAAGCGAATTATTTGTACTATTGCTTCATGACAGGATCCTACCGCAAGATGAGCCTCTGGTTCTCCATCAGGCTGATAGGTTGCGTTTCCAGGAGATATCTTCTTGAGCATTGCACTCACGCTCTCTCTACACCACGTCTGTCACACACTGAGGAGCCAGTGTAATGAATAATAAAAATATTTTATTGTTACTTCATAACATAAAATTAATAAATCCAGGATGCCAAAGTTTGGGGCATAAAAAAAAAAACCTGAATGAGAGGAATGTGTCATAACAAAGTCGTATTTTAAAACAAGGAGCTTTTCTAAACACTTTTTCTTGAGATCCATTGCTTCCATAGCTCCATCTCACCCTGATGTTTGCGTAGCCTGATCTGTGACCAGTGCTAGGACAGCTGGAAAGAATGGTACGTTCATCACCATCCACATGCTAGGCAGGAGTCAAATATTAGTCCATACAGGTGGAAGAGTACAGAGTGGAAAAAAAAACCTCAACAGGAGGACACGGATTACTTCCTCTTCTTTCTGGCTCTCATGTCACCGGCTGGGATTCCTGAGGCAGGGGTTTTTAAGGCTAGACCAAGGCAGAGGGCCTCCTCCTGGCCCAGAGAACATCCTGCATCACAGGCAGCACGAGAGAGAAGTACACATACAGTCAGTACCTTCTGCCACTGAACACAGCAGCACTTCCAGTCAGTTGTTTTCAGGGACACAGATGCTGGCAGTGGCCACAAGGAGCAGTGTGTTAAACTGAAGTGGGATGTCTCATCAAGGAGCTGCACGATGGGACAATCACACCACTAGGATTTTCTAGAAAAATAATTACCTGTAGGGTCCATTGGGTATTGGATCAGAGTCCCAAACAGCTGCTGAGCCTCCAGGCAGCTGGATTAATTTTAAGGATACAAAATCATAGAATGGTTTGGGTTGGAAAGGACCTTAAGATCATCCAGTTCCAAACCCCTGCCATGGGCAGGGATGCCTCATGCTAGACCATTTCCCAATCTGGCCCTGAACACTGCCACGGATGGAGCATTTACCAATTCTTTGGGCAGTAAGTTCCAGTGCCTCAGCACCCTCACAGTAAAGAATTCCTTCCTTGTATCTAACCTCAATTTCCCTTCTTTAAGCTTAAATCCATTCCCCCTTGTTCTACCACTATAGTCCCTGATGAACTCATGTTCCAGCATCCTTGTAGGCCCCTTTCAGACACTGGAAGGCTGCTGTGAGGTCACCACACAGCTTCTCTTCTCCAGCCTGAACAGCCCCAACTTTCTCAGCCTGCTGCTTCTTCAGTCACAAGTTCAATAATTCTGTCCTTCCACATGAAAGCCAACAGGAAGTAACTGAAAACAAAGCTATCCATACTGTCTTGTGAGCTATTCAGGCTCTTCTGTACCCCAAGAATACACTTAAGCCAATTAACTGAAAGGGATGTTTGTGTAAGACCTTCCTTCTCCACAGAAGAAAGATCTTCTTCAATTATCTCCTTCAGTTCCCTCCAGGAAAGCAGGCATTTTAATACTAACAGGTCCAGGTGACCCTGTTGGCAGTCCACACTTAGCACAGTCCCACTAGGTAAGGATGTAGCCTGCATCCTCCTCTATGCTCTCTGAAGTCACTGGCCTGGCTTCACATTTGCTGGGCTTTGAAGTGCCTGCCTGAAGACAAACTCTTTTAGCTGATCCAGTTTGTTGTCTCTTAAGGCATCCCGTATGGCACCGAAGAAAGTGAAGTAGTGCTGGAAGTTGTGCATCATGAGCAGGACACCAGCCAACAGCTCGTTGGTCACGAGGAGGTGATGGACATAGGCACGAGTATGCCTCTGACAACAGTAACACGTGCATCCTTCCAGCAAAGGACCAAAATCATCTTGGTATCTAAGGAGGAAGCAATGTTGGATTACATCAAAGGAAAGAAGACCCATTCAAGCAATAAAGAGTATTCAGCTACTACACGGCCTTTTGCAGGCACCTGAGCCTTAAAGTCTTGAGGCCCTGAATCCAGGTGCTGTAAGATGTGTTGACATTCAAGACCAGCTCCACTGGCATGTAGGACTTCAAGTATCATGCCAGAACTCACTGAAGAACCAGAAATGCCACACACCGAAGTCAGAGGATGACTTTTGACTACACCACAGGTAGCAGCAGAGAGAGCCCTTATCTAATGCCTTCCCTGACAGCAAAGCTGCAGCACAAGACACAACTCACTACTTACAAAGAAGCTATCAAAACCCAGGATTTACTACTCACAAAACAGTATTCCCCTCTACTGTGAGATGCACCATTCTCCAAGCGGAGAGAGGACTGAGTAAAGTAACACAGTTGTCTACTGAGCCTAGTGGTAGCTGTGTAAAAGAGAAGGAAGAACACAAAGTAACACTGGTCTAAGTTTTTTTAAGTGTCCACAAACTGCATAATTGCTCTGCGGCTGCCCAAACAGAGTCAGAAAGTGGAGGTTCTCCATGGTTTATATAAAATCTAGCATCTCAAGATGACCCATGTTAGATTTGGAAGACCAAAACAATCCCCAGATAACCTTTGTGAACCTACTGTCATTCAGATGGAACATAGTTATGACCACAGTACATCTGCTGGATAAATGATCAGAAAATCCCTGGCTTTAGGTCAAGCAAAAGACAGTGCTTCCAGCCATACACTGTTGCCTGATTACAAGCGATAATGCTTGTCCAACACTCTCCATTCAAGTGTCCAGAAGTACTGCCTTCAACACCTTCATGTTTTATGAAGTCTCCCATCCAGCTACTGACCACATGCCATCAAACAGAGAGGACAAAAGCATCGTATTTAGTGATACAGCTGTATGTAAGCCTCCCCATAAGCTCACGTACCTTTTGTCCTTCAGAAATATCTCAAATGGTGTCATTTCTGGGTCAGCTTTGGGGATTTCATCCTGGTCTTCAGCACCATTCTTCTCCAGGTCCTGGGCCCCATTTTGCACGAAAACTGTTTCAAACCAAAAGACAACAGCCTTTTATGGACAGCAAGGGCAGAAGAAGGGTAGCAACCTTAAAGTAGGTGTTTCTGCTACTCTCTTGACAGATGAAAACTCCTACCCCAAGTTTCCACCTCTTTCCTATAGCAAGCAACTGTTTTTCTCTAATTACCATAGGTTAGTTAACACAGTTTTAGATGATTAAAACAGAAAGAGGCAAGTGAAAACTTACCTACTAAGCCTAATGAAGAGTTAGAGCTGAAACATCAGTGTAACTTTTTGCTGCTCTACTGAGCTGCGTTCTTAATAAAATGTCAAAAATATTTCCAGTCTGAACTGCATGCTGGATAGAACACAATCACGTGGACAAATTGAGATTCTGTTAGAGTAGACAGGCAACTCATCTGCATTCGATCATTCTACACTCCATGCTGTCATCAGGCTCAGAGATTTAGATGTCCTTTTTTCCTTTCCTTGAAAACAAGTGCAATCAAAAGAGGCTGGTGGCACTAATGCAGAAGATGTAGATTCCACATCTGCCTTTCACCAGTCTGTTTTAAAAATAAAAAATCACCCCCTAATTTTGTAGGTTTGCATTTTTAGGTTTGTTCTTAAGCAGGAGATGTTATCTGGAAACATTGCACAATCCATGTCCACTGAGTGTTACACAGACACAGAACAGATTCTGTCCTTACCCAGGTTCTTATGATTTAAGAATAAGGTGAGACAAGGTAAAGAATAACAAACAAAAAGAAGGGTTAAAAAAAAAAAGCAGCAAGCACAAAAAACCAAGATGTTCCATTCTGTTCAGGTTTTGAATTATCCAGGCATGAAAATCTGCTATGTGCTACCCAGGAGGAAAAAAGTAAAATGTTTTTCTGTATTAAAAGCATTTAATAGGCCAAACCAAAACAGCTGCTTGAAAAACATTTTATAGATGCTTTAATGGGCGATACACATGCTCCCATCTCACAGCACAGTGAGGTAATGAGATAAGAACAACTCCTTCTTGTTTTGATATGACCTATTGAATGTAAGGCCAGAGAGGAAAGCTGCCAGAGAAGTGGAATCCCAAACTTTGTCCGCTAGAAAGAAGAGACTTCAAAAAATACATCATCTAAACAGATACATACTGAGTTAATTCTAGAGATCAAGAATCTTGGATCTCCACTTAACAGGTCCAGCCTTCACTGCTAACGGTAACAGAACATTTGCCAATGGTGTAGAACAAAAACTCCTCTATTCAGTAAATGTTTAAGAAATAATTTTGGCTAATCAGACATTCAGATCCTAGCTGGAGGCTTCAAGTTACCTCAACAGGTTTCACACCAAAATATCTCACTTTCAAAAACAACACTTGACAGTGGAATCCCAGTTTTTCCTGTAGTTACTGCATTTATTTCAGGAACAAACCCCTCAAGTACAGACTCCACCAAAGCACGAATTATGCTTCTCACAATACTGGCTGATACAGTAAAAACCATAATGACCATCAAGGAGCCTACCTGCTGCTTCAGGATCTGGATGGCAGTCGTAACTGAAAACCAAGGCACAGCCTCGCTCTGTCACTTGGAACGGAAAGAAGCTCTCAAAAATGTCCACACCCCTTTCGACGCACTCAAGCACCTCATCTGGTTTGCCTACACCATGGATGAGTCTGTAAGAGACAAACAAAACAACAAATCTAGAATATTCTGCCTAGAAAGCAAGCAAGTACCTGAAGTAAAAGACACACGTGCAGCACGTGTAGCTTATCCCTGCAACTGCTAACCAGAAGGCAAGTGTATACAACAGTCATCACTCAGAATCCTGTGTGCTTCCAGTTCCCTGCTTCCAACTTATCCAGAAGATAGCAGTCTTGTCTTCTCTGCCATTTGGAAGACAGCAATAATCCCTCATCTACTGCAGAAAAACCTCATTGTGTTCATTATGTTTGAAGTACGTACACAAACAGAGTCAGATTCAAAATTCACCTAGCATGTATGCCACAGAACAGATATTTTCCTTAGTCATGTTTGTGCCACAGGGAACTACCAGTTTCCAGATACATAGACCCCTTTGCTTGGTAACTGTTTAGTAGAAAGCCTAAAAAAGATTTGACAAGAGCAGCAGAGACAGCAGGAGATGGCTGGTCAAAGATACAAGTCCTCCAGGTGACAGACACATCATACAGCACTTGAAGAGCTGCCTGGAGGAGAATGCACTAATGACAAATGTCATTGGAAAAAGAAAAGTTCCTTGCTTTCTTCTTCCCTCCTCTTTACACTCTACCTGCTCAAATGATTTGTCCAAATTTGTCCAAAAATCTGGGCTGTAACATCCCCTAGGACATGGCATTAAGAGTCAGGAAGAGCCCAGCTGGACTGTCATCAGTGGTAATAGAGATCCTGCTGTTAGCCAAATTTAGCTGGCAGCATCCCTGTTTCACCCACCCGAGGGTGGGTGAAACAGAAGAAAAGAGAGCAGGGCCTGCTCTCCTGCAGGTGTATGGCTGGGCTGACAATAGTAGAAGCTAATGCAGGGCAATGATCTAAATAGATAATTAGGAAAATACACAGGGGCTGATAAATGAAGTCACAAGGTGCCATTTTTAATCACTTTTCTAACTACTCCAATTAAATTTGTGAGCACAGACAAGAGAAGTTTACAGCATGAATATCTTATGTTTGAGGCTTTCATGGCACAGAAAAAAATCATACTTCTTCAGAATTTCATTTTGGGGTAGAACACAGCTGCAAAACAACTTCTCCAGCCAGAATGGCAAAGGTGATTCAGGAGAGCAGGACTGTCTGAAATTCACTTGAGGTGCTTACAAGACCCCCTAGGGGTAACCAGCTTTCTTCCTACAAAGAGGTCAGAAACACTTGTCTTAACCAGACAAGCGAACTATTTGATAGATGAAGCAGATGCACTGGTAGCCACTGAGGTTAGCTGAGCAGACTGGACTCTAATGCTCTCAGGGGATCTTTTAAGTAGCAAAACCAGACAGGATGGCAACAACACAGCAAGCCTTGGTAATTGTCAGAAAAATTCAAACCCTGGGCACCACTAAGCATGAACAAGCTGCAACACCAGACACATGCTTTTGCATTTAATTGCCTTTTGAACACTTAGGTCAAAGCAATGCAGAAGGCAGCAGAAAGACAATGGGGCCTGGGTCACTCTGTTCAGGAAACTATTAAAAGAGCACCCATGCTACTTCTATTGCAGCTGCTCGTATAAGAGCAATCCATGCAAAAGCCAGCAAGCTCAACCCAATGCTAAGGAACCCCTCCACTTCTGAACCACTAGCAAATATTAGCACATTTTCTGGAAGTCTTTAATTACTGTTAAGTAATTTTTAAGAGTCAAGCAAGCTGCCACTCCTGTCCAGTCTCTCGCATGGATCTGATGGACATAACTAGCACCTTAGAATACATAATGATCCCCACACTATGCCAGTCCAAGCAGAGAATACAGTTGGTTTGGGCCAGGCTATACCACCTCTGGTAACTCACAGGTTCAGTTCCTCAGGTACTAGGTCAGAGCTGGCTGCCGTAAGACCGTGTAAGCACTGGCTGGTTCTGTAAGCAGCCCTCTACTCTCCTCCAGTTCACACCAGAGAGAACTGGAAACATGAGAGATTTTCCTGAGAAAAGGTCACTGTAAAATACATTGATAATAAAGTTCTTGTTTGAACTGAAGTGCAAGTAAACCATGGCCTCAGAAGCCAAATGCAAGCAGCCCAGATATATCCTACCCGTAATTCCTCCAGAAGTGTAAAGATGACTTGAGCTAAATAGCTTGATTATTCTGCAAACGTGGGGAATACTCAAACCCAAAACCCACAGTGTGAGCACAGCTTGGTGCCAGTTGCAGCCAAAAATTGAAACAGGGGTTGAAGACTGCAGCCTGACAGTGGTAGAATTTATGCAGCCTGGCACATACAGAGAGCAGTACCATCCAGTGATACTGCACAGCAGCCTGTATATGCTCCTCATAATAGGATGGATGGACTTCTTGGGATGTTGCCCATACAACTTACCTTGGTTTATCCTCTGGCAACTCTGCTGTGACAGAAGCTATCAGTTTCAACTTGGTCTCCTTGGCCATGGCACAACCCTGGAAGCCATCTAGCAGAAAGCCACCCACAGGTCGCTTGGCAGTCTCCCTGGCTGATCGGAGCCTCTCTTCCAAGATATCTCCACCTTCAATTGCCCCAAACATTACACTTCTTTGTAGTTCCTGGCCCAGGAGAAAGCTACAAGTGTTAGAGCGTGCTCTGCCAAGGACACACAAGACATCTCACAGCCCAGACTCCAGATGCCAACTACATAAGCCTCACATTCCCAGAAACTTGGCAGAAGCACGGTGTTTCATCTCATGTATGACTATTCCCCACATAACAGTGCAAAGTCCAAGTGTAAGGTAGAAACAGGATTCAGAGACAAGATTCTGCTCCTTACATGACACTAATTCACTGAGAATTTTGGTGCCATTCTTCCCACCTCTCTACAGAAGGCAATAACCACAGGTCATCCTTGTACATGGCTTTTTAGAGATAGCCTCTCAGCATTACCCGTGGCAGCGTAGAATACAAAGCAAGTGCCATTGTCCTGACTGTCAGACACCAGATCTCACAATAAACTGCCTTTCAGGGGATACTACCATCAGCTCCTGTCACCCATTTTCCTTTGTAGTACAGACTCAGTATGTTCCCTTTCACCAGAAGGGAGAGAAATTTCAAAACTGCTAGAAGATATGAAAAATGGCACTGGCAAATTTTAGCTAGTCCTCCCTCATTTGGAACTGAGAGAACTTCAGAGCAAAAAGACGGGTTTTCTCATCTGAATGAGATTTGCCCCTGTGTATAGCATGAAGGGAAGTAAAAGAAACGCACTACGGTCCAAAAGCAGGAAAAAATTATATAGCTCTCCTCAACTAGTGCAGATCCAACCCTGGCAGTGTTCAAGGCCAGGTTGGACAGAGCCTTGAGACACACAGTCTAGTGTGAGATGTTCCTGCCCATGGCAGGGAGTTGGAACTAGATGATCTTACGGTCCTTTCCAACCCAAACCATTTTATGATTCTATGGGCATCCTGGTGCAGGAAAAGCAAGTTATTAAAGGAAGGAAACTCCACAGTGCTACTGGTTATACCTCATGCAGGACTCTCACCTGGGCATTCTCTGATACATTTGTGTGACACTATTTCCTACTAAATCACATCCTGGGACTATTCCAGGATAAGGCACAGACCAAAAAGCAGCCCCATATTTTGGGGACCTTACCGGTGATTTTTCTAGCATCTGAAGGCAGGCATCCAGGAAGGAAAGTGACCTATCCACAGACTTCTTGGCCCTTTTTCTACCAGCTTCTCCAGAAATAGTGTCTCCATCAGAGATACACTGGAACCAGTCTGGCTGGATAGCCCGCTGGATATCCATGAACTTGGAAGCGGTGATTTCCATGCGCCCTGAGCTTCCCCACAGGGACACTGTCTGTCAAGGAAGAATAGGGATGAATGTTAGTTGCAGAGGTTAACAGATCTTCAGTGTCAAAGCAGAGAAGGAACTGGTCTGGTGAAACACCAGATATTGAAATGATACTTCATAAGCAAGTTCTCCAGGAGCATGGCTCAGGTAATCAGCTGCACTTGGCACAATGACTGAAAGGAGATAAATGACTTAACTGGGATTTCTGGGATCTGCTTTGATGAAACCCTCACACTCAACACAGTAATTCTCCACATAGTCTCTGAGATAGAGCATATGGCCTATCATCATCCAAAGTAGTGGCAGAATTGGAAAAAGAAAAAAGAAAATATTTAATTCCCATCAAACTTATGTTGTCATCTCACAAAAAGCAGAAAAGGATACAACAGGAATTACGGTTCACTAGTTTTCTGTACAAAATGCAAAACCAAGAAAATATTTCCTCTTCTGAGCAGTGACTTTGTACCACCTGTGTGAATATATATGTATAAATCAACCACACAGACACACTGAGAAGAATACAAAAGGTTAGGCAATTCAATCTTAGAATCCAATGTTATTTTGGGTCCTAAATCCAGCCAGTTAAGAACGGATTGAAATACCAAGCACAAAAGAAACACACAGCTTTCAAACAGAGACAAGGTAAGAAATAGTAGGTACTCATTAGGATTCCACACAGTCTTCTCGGTCTCCTCATGCACCTTCCCCTCTGTATGCACACACAGGCCTCCATCATCTGTGGTTACTCCATGCTACACTCAAAAAGGTTTCAAAGCAAGACAAAAGCACCTTCACAGAGAGGTTATGTTACCTCAACACCTCTGGGCTAGCATCATTCAATTCTCTAAACATTCAGAGCCATAGAATGTTACTGCAGCCACTCTAACTATGCATGTTTCATCCTATTCTGCAGAACCTGGAATTAACTTTTGAATGCAGCCTGGATGCTGGAGAGGGACTCTTCATCAGGGACTAGAGCGCTAGGACAAGGGGTGATGGGTTTAAACTTAAACAAGGGAAGTTCAGGTTGGATATAAGGAAGAAGTTCTTTACTGTGAGGGTGCTGAGGCACTGGAACAGGCTGCCCAAAAAAGTGGTAAATGCTCCATCCCTGGCAGTGTTCAAGGCCAGGCTGGACAGAGACTTGGGCAACATGGTCTAGTGTGAGGAATCCCTTGCCCATGGCAGGGGGGGTAACACTAGGTGATCTTAAGGTCCTTTCCAACCCTGTAGAACCATTCTATGATGCTATAATTCTATGGTTGCTTTTGTCGTATTACTGCTAGGCTTGTGACACTGCTGCTCCCAAATTTTAAAGGAGTACTGAAGTAGATTAAGTGTTGTGCTTGAGCCCTTTAGAAGTTAGTACTTTTCATACCCATTAGTGCATTTTTAAATGAGGAATGCTTTTCAGCTATCAGAAACAGCTTATAGCTTGAAGCATTATAGAGGCTTTTTGGGACTTGAGAAAGCATTCTCCTAGCCTATACCAGACAGATTGAGCAATGCATTTCTCATGCATACTAATAAGCAAATTGAATTTGATAAGCTGATGCAAAAAAATATGAGCAAAAAAAATCTCATTCATTGGTCTCCACAAAAAAAAAAAAAACAAAACAACAAAAAAACAAACGAGTTGCACAACATATCTGCTGTCCAACCATTCATCCATCCATCCATCTCTCCTGATTACTTCTGGCCTCATCAGCCAATTTCACAAAATTTGAGTAACAAAGAAACAGGCAGAAGTCTTCCAACATTTTGAGAAATTTCGCATTTAAAAACTCCAAGGGAGGGAGATCCCAAATTTACCACCTGCAGAATAACTGGAATGCAGCAGCTCTACATTGTTCTGCAGCAGCATGTTGGCCAGTTACTACCTGCTGTCTCCTATGTGAGTGCATCGAGGAACAGCTGGTGAAGGCAGACCAAAACTGTTTGAGCCAAAGGGCACAGAATTGTAATCAAGTCTACTTACCTTCACTCTGCTCTCCAGAGGAAAACAGCTGCTTTCATAAATAAAATAGCCGTGTGACTTAAGAGAACTGAGCATTACCCTCTGATTATTTAAATCCAGCTTGTGCCAGGCATTCTGGCACAGAATCCAAAGCTTTCTGTCCCACCACTTTCGAAAAGCTTTCAGCAGCACTTGTCAGTGTAAATCTAGCTACTGAATGCCTTGCAACAACGTGACAAAAATCTTTACCAGCTTCAAAATAAAAAACCCAATCAAACCTGCAACCTCCAGGCTTACAATGCTGCCATCACCTCACAGCTGCACAACAGTGAGACAAGCTTCAGGCGATTCCTCCCCTGCAGAGAGACAGTTCTCAGCCTGGTTCCCAACAGAAAGAGCATACACTGGCAACTGGATGACAGTCATTACCCTCTGTTGTTCAGTGACGTTTCACCCAATGTGATGGCACCCAAATTGGCCTTGGCACTGCGCAGGTGCCAGGAGTCACCCCTCCAAAACAAAGCTCTTGTAGGCAGCAGGCAGCATGTGGACTGCACAGGGAACATGCATGTCTGTGGGATGGAATGGGTAAACATCCACAGCACTATGCACTCCTGGACTGCTGAGCCACCTTCCCACAAAAATGCTAAGATCATCCCCTTTGTGGGCCTGTAGCAGACTGTAAATACACACAGAGGCTCAGGTTTATTGCTTATTGGTGGCACTGTCATAAGCTTGTACAACATATAAGCTAAAATACATGGGTTTTTTTTCACTACCATATTAATCACAAGACTATGGGAGTCCAGAGCTCTCCTTTCTATCTGAATTGCCACTTAACTGTGCAGGAACTGTTCAGGGAACCTGCTGTCAAGAAAATGTCCAGCTTTATTTAGCTGGTGGTATGAACACGTAATGATGTCCCTCTTTGTGCAAGTATTTATATAAAGCATAAAAAAAAATCTTGTGGCTAAGTAGACCCACACAGCCAAGAGGAGGACTGACAGCTTTCTTTTGGGAACTTTCAATTCTTTACGGTTACTATACCTTGTTAGTGTTGTAGCCAGATGGACAGGGAGTGACCGGGTCATGAAGGGAGCAGTACAGCACCTTGTTTGGCATACCTGGAAACAAAGCAACAGATACAGAGAAGAGTTTCGTGAACCAAAACAAAGCTAATGGTGTGTAAATTTGCAAAAGGGGAACGGTATTCTCACACACATAAGTACATCCATTCTGACAAAGCAAATAGTGTCCATTAGACCTCTCAGCACCAAAGGCGGCAGACTTTTTCCCCAGCTTTACTAGCTGCAGGGAGGCGAGTGCAGCATCGGGACAAACCATCAAATAATACCCTTTGGCTCTGCAACCTACATAGCTCCTTCTTTGTATTTCTTCTTGATTAATACTCCTGCTATTAAAATTTGCCAGACCAAACAGCTGACTTGCTTGACCACTCAACTGATACACTGGAGACATCTGACACAATCTAAAGTGAGCAACAATCCCCAGCCTAGAACTTTTAATGAATGACAACGTACAGCGAGACAGCAGATCAGCTACACAAATTACAAGTTTACCATCCCTGCCACTTTGAAGGCTTCAAATGCCATGAAGCTAGACAGCATGTTTCAATGACATACAGTTTTCTCTTCGCAGATAGTCACAGAAATTGGTGAAGCCTCCAAGAAGTTTCACATAAAGTGGTTTTTAATTTTTCTTGAAGCAGTAAGTTGTCCCAAAGCAGTCAAAGTTTAAGCAGTGAAAGTTGGGAGCAAACAAACTTCCTTTAGGAAGCCGTAACTTCACTCATGTACTGCAATGCATGTCCAAAACTTTGATGTGCTTTAAAAGCGGGGGGGGGGGTGTGGGAGGGGGGAAGTTTGGTGTCTGTATATAGGACAAAAATCATAGAACGGTTTGGGTTGGAAAGGACCTTAAGATCATGTAGTACCAATCGCCTCACACTAGACAATGTTGCCCAAGTCTCTGTCCAGCCTGGCCTTGAACACTGCCAGGGATGGAGCATTTACCACTTCTTTGGGCAACCTGTGCCAGTGCCTCAGCACCCTCACAGCAAAGAACTTCTTCCTTATATCCAACCTGAACTTCCCCTGTTTAAGTTTGAACCCACGACTCCTTGTCCTATCGTTTTTTAAAATTATAATAATTCACATTATTTTACACATTCAGAATGTACGTGCAATGGACACAAAACATTCAGAAGAATACCTCAGCATTAGCAACGCAATGTTTTTTCTTGCAAAGTCTGCTAGATTCCATACACAAAGAACTGACTACAAATTACAGAAATTAAAGACACACCATCACTTTGACGGTGTTTACCCAGTGCAGCCTGAGACATGCAGACAACCAAAGCACCCAGAGAAATTTCTTGACTTGGTTGATTATCTTCCAGTTCCCTGAGCTACCTCCCCAGACATAAATACAGGCTATGGTACAGATACTTACAACAAGATGCTAACCTTGCGTTCACTGTGCATTCAGGCTCCTTTGCTACAGCAGCCTGATAACAGCGATCTTTGTTGCATAATGTGCGTGGTTACAACCACCACAGGAAAAACCCAGGACAGTCACAAAAGCGAGAATTGCTGCTTTACTCACTTCTTGTCACTGAGATGTTAAGATAAAGATTTAATTCAGGAACTGCTCCAGGAATGGAGTGCAGAGAATGAAGATCCCAAAGGCTTAGGGCTTGGTGGAGTAGCTGAGGGCTATGGCAGTGTTGACTGTCTTAGATCTGACTAACTAAAATTGAGTTTATTCTTAAAACTGACTCTTTAATGTGGAAAAATGAAAGGAGAATACAGGGAGCAAGCACAGTGTGACTGCTAAATGGACAGGAACAAAGAACAGGGGAAAAATGAGCTTCTCCACCTGCTTCTTTAGCTCCTCAGAGCTTCTGCAATTCCAGCACGGGTCCTTACCCTAACATCTTCTCAGAACAGGAATAGCTCAGAGGCAGAAGCGTCCACCAGCTGAAACTGATTTGATGTGGGGTGCTTTCTTCATTCTGGATGAAGATTTCCTATTGGAAATCTTTAGATGAAAACAAATATTTCATGAGAATCAAAAAAGCCAGCTTGAGCAGACAGATATTCTCAAGAAGTGTATTTGAACAGCTCCATGGGGGAGACCATTCTCATAAGAATTTCCAGTTCTCCTCAAAAGAGGTCAGAAATTGCACATGGCAAGATTCATGTGCAGCCATGACCTGGGGCTACAGTAAAACCTCTCTCAGGTCTAGTCTCAACTTCCGGGCTAAGCCCACCCTAGTCAGTGCTGAAGCTCCCAAGGAGAGATCTGGGTACAGAAAGAAAAGATAAATAAAGTGAAACTCATATTTTTGTAGTTTGAAGCATTTGTGGTCATACTAGCAAGAACATACTATTTCAAGTCTTCCTTAGTGCCACTTTGAGAGAAAATGCCAAAACACAGAAAGCCTATGCCTACTATTCTGCCTAAAAATTCACCAGTGAGATCCACCTCCATTATCTCTCCAGACATACAAGCAAATACACACATTTTACCTATAAATTTTGCAGCTCCTTCTTTATATTCTTCCAGGACCTCATGAATTTCTGCCCTGCATCCAGACAGAGAAACACATTAACTAAGCAAACAAGAAAGATCAGTGGTTTCATCACTAAGGCTCCTGCTTCCCATAGTTATGTGTTGTGTGAACTTGGATTAGTTCAGGCACTGACAGTTGTCATCCAGCTATCAAGCAACAAAGCAGGGACAGACAGAACTAAATGCCAGAGCTCAAGAATCACATCTTACAAACCAGGGCACTCATAATTCTGGGGCAGAAGGCAGAGCTTTTACCCGCACTGACCAGTGACCAATGATTTGCTGGAAAGCATGAAATCACACTGTGACTTTCTGGGTAGCACTACTAACCTCACTCCATTCTTTTTTCAGACAGTTGTAGAGAGTGGTAAGCTCCCGCCTGAGGCTCCTCCAGACTAGCCCTCCCCCCCGAGTTCCCTCAGCCCTCTACATCCCTAAATCACTGTACCTCTCTCCGACGGGCAAGCAACAAAGGACCAACCAACTCCGGCATTTTGCCTTGCACCCGGGGAAGCAATCCCGCCCGCTCCCGGCAGCGTGGCATGGGCTCGCTGCGCCCCGCAGACAGGACCGCGGTACTCACAGGGCAGGCAGGCTGAGCTGCGCCACGGCGGGGAC
>NW_009923347.1:0-12097 GCF_000696875.1 Nestor notabilis
CAAATACCTTAATGTCAATGTCTTTACCTGTTTCCCAAAGGCAAATGCATGGAGTTCTCACCAGACCGGGGAAATGGAATATCTCCCCAAAGATATTTTGGTGTGCACTGGAGCTCTAGCGATTCCTCCAGTGTGCTGATCTCTTGATGCAGGGTCCCATTTGGGTTGCCAAAAAATGGCACTGAAATCTGGGAAATAAACCAGAATTCTAACCAGAATGACAGGTTAGAAAGCTGACATTATTATGCTACCAGGTGCATGGGAGATTGCTCTGCCTATCACGCACATCGAGAAGAAGCAGTTTACAGCTTATGTATCTTCATTATATACATATTCATTATCATTCTGTGAAATGCCCACCTAATTCCTGTTACTCTTGCAGAGGGTAATTTGGGTAGATAAGGCCACAGCGCAGATGCTGTGAATTTTGAGGAGTGGTTTCTGGGGGTTGTGGTGATTGTTTGTGGAGAAACACCCCTACTTGTTTTATCCTTTTTGTGGAAATCCGTTAGTTAAGGACATTGGAATGCATGTTTAGTCTTTCCAATTAATTACATGTTCTTGTTTGGCCTAATTTATGACTCTGAAAGGCTCCTCCAGTTGTTTTCTTTTGCAGCCGTGTACCTAATTTCTCAGGCCTTATCAACAGCAGGAAGGCCTACATTGTTTTGAGAGAAGACATCTGGTCTTGTTGCATGCCTTCCTTATCTTGAGAATCCTTGCAGCCTTGTCCATGTCTAAGTCTCTATACACAGTGAAATACTAGTTTAAGAATCATTGTAGACCTGTCTAATAATACTAATTTAATTTGGTATCAATTATACAGTGAAATACTGATTTAATTTGGTATCACTGGAGGATCCTGATGCTGCCAGGGCTGTTTAGTCAGTGTCTCTTTCTTTCAGTTAAAGATATTTTTCCTTTCTTTTTCTGTTGCTAATCTAGCAGAAGTGCTGGAAAGGAGGAATGTGCATTTGCTATTAATGCTATAATCTAATTGGGGATTCATTGCTGGTGGAGTTAACTACCTAGTGAATCCTACTTTCCTGACAGATGCTTGTCAGGCTCTCAGTAACTCTAGTGTACTAACTATGGTTAAAGCTGAGCTAGTTCTTTACCTCAGATGTGTGGTTCTCCAGCTGTCCCTGAACTCTGCTGGCTGTGCTTTCCAGGATCTGTACAGAGGACAGTGGTATTGGCTATGCTAGGAGTGAGTAAGCAGGCATAAACATCCATAGCTCTAAAGATAAAGCAATCGCTCTTGCAGAAATGCAAGTGGACAAGAGGTGGAGCAAGTGGACTGTGGTACGTGCAGGAAAATGGGAACAACTTTATACCCCTGTGTGCGTACAGGAGTAGCAAGGTGTAATCAGCCTCTCCTGAAAGGCATGTTTTATCTCTGCCAGTACTGCCCTATTGTTTATCTTGTGGAGCAAAAGTGACTTAGTTCTGGTGCAGAGCAAATTGTATTCATCATTGATTGTACAGACTGGCAGTTAGTCCTATTTTTCTCCTGCATCAGCATCTTTGCTAGACTAGATAATTCAATAGGAGTAAGAATGGCTATTTGCAGATGGACATTTAGTCTTTTAAAAAACAAACAGAAAAAATCCCACCACCGAAAATCCCACAATCCAGGTCAGTGGATAGCACACTGATAACTGTGTGTGTTCAGGAAAGGTCAGGAGGAAGTCCATGTTGCATGAGAAAAGGAGCTCTACAGTAGCAGATGCCAAATATATTTTAAAGACTAATAAAAACTGAAGGGTACCTTGGCTCTCAGGGACCTTATTTCAAATACTCTTGCACTTATTTTTCCAAAGGACTGTGTATTCTTTTCCTTCCCCTATCAGAAGCTGTGGGAATTTCTAAGCATATTACGCATGTTCAAATTGAGGTTTAAGGCAGGCAGTCCAGATCCCTCCTTAGACATATCTTGAAAAACATTGACTGATGTGATTTATCCAAGTAAAGCGAGTCTGTAGGTGAAGCTGATGCAAAGCAAATCACCAGTCTTGTACTGCAAGCCCAAATATCGCTGCCTTCCCTAACATGTTAGTGTGAAAAACGCTTGTTAGTGGCACCAGCCTCACAAGCTTTGTTTTTGCACTTGCTGTATGCTTCAACCCATGCCTATAAATGAATGGGGTATTTTTTTTTTAAGTACATTCACACCGGCAATTTTCAATTTGATAAAATATTGTAGGAAGTAGGAACTGATACTCAAATTTTGTCAGGTAATAAAAAGCATGGTGATGGATCTTTTAAAAGATCCATCCAAACTGCTTTGAAATTATAATCATGCCTCAGAAACACTTACGAAAAAAATAGTATAATTATCCTCTAAACCCATCTTATGTATGTGCTCAGTACTTCCTGTCTGACTAGTCTTCTGCTGTTTGACTGATTCTAATCTGAAATTTTATGTGCTGGGATTAAGCCTACTACATGCAGGCTTTCCCTGTGGTGCAAATCTGCAGGAGGCAAACTGGGTAGCAGTGGAAATTACTGTATAAGCTCTATCCCGAGTTCAAGTGGATTGTTTTGCTTGTTAGCATAATAGCAAAAGGTAAGTATCACTATGTCGTGCTCGATAATGTGCGTCATTTGCCATAATTCAGTAAATCAGCAGAAGAGTAAAGTTGTTAGGGTTTTCCAGATGAGGAAAGTACTTTATCTCCTATCCTCTTCTAGTTCCTTATTTAGCTTCTCCACCCTTCCCTTCTGCTAGCTTAGAAGTCAAATTCCAGAGCAGCTTGGATTTTGGTACTTGATTACTCAGTTTGGAAAGCATTAATTAGATTTGGTCAGAATCCACCTGAAATACAGATACATCTTTATTCAAAACAGGACTTAAATGGAAAAAAAAACCCAAACCAAACCCAAACACCAAGTGCCAAAATGATTCCTACAGAAAGCTACTGTCTATGCAATAAAATACCCAGTAGTCTGAAAACTCACTAGGTCTTTCGTGTTTATTTGAGAAGAGTCACTATCTGGCTCTTGCTCTTTGACTACTCTGTTTCTCACATCTTTGCAGTCTTGTGGTTCTGCCCCATCCCCTGATGTGGCCCTGCCCTAAACTTCTACATCCAGCCACATAATACCTTCTCCATCAGCTCCCATGCAGCATACCTCCATGATACCTTTGTTAGTGGTGTGTCCCACTAGTCTCAGAGCTGCTTTATAAGAGGTGCTTAGATGGGAAGAGATAGAGTGGAGTGTGGAATAAGTCTGAGAGGCAGATGAATCCAAAAAAACCTGAGAAGTGCTGTGCCGAGGTACGGATTTCCAGTGGAATCACCTTTTATATTTTACAATCCTGTCTGCATTCCTGTGATGCACAAGGGAAAATGAGGATTTTTGTATTTCAACTGGAAAAAGCCACCCATGTGAGAGAAACATGAAGTGACCCATTTTCCTGTTAAGAATTTTTCTCTGCTTGTTTTGTTCTTTCTGTTACTCCAGTGAAACTCTCTCCCAAAAGTGGCCACTCATGCACAGCAGTTTTTCACAGCTGACAGTGGAACTGCTTGCACAGTGGGACCAATTGGATGTAGCAGGAGGGTGCTATGACCTGGTGGGCTGCTGCAGTGTGTTTGTGGTACATGGGCTCAGCACTGCTACATGACAAGTTATTTTTTACTGCTATGGCTTGCCAAAGACTTCAGTTTGTGCCTCCGCCACTGCTGGTGAGATTTGTGGTTGTTCAACACCTCATGGATCAGGTCTTTTCTTAATGATGTCCTAGAATAAACATCATAGTTGCTTACAGGCATCACTTGATGTTTGTCACTTCAGGGTCCAAGGATAGTGTGCCAGGAATGAAGAAGTATTGGTTGAGTTAACAAAGGGAAAAATCAATTACAGACATATTAGGAGTGTTGTATTAGATATGCCTGTAGTCCCAAAAGGATAAGCTAAGGGCTGTCAAAACACAATGCAATCTATTTCCCAGTTTTATGTCACTTTGCATTCAGTTTTCATGAAGATTAGAAAAAAGGCTTCACAAAGCCTGGTAGTTTGGTCTTGATTCAAAAGGTGCTGGATAGGTTTGCCTCCAATGTCCCTAATTTTGTGTTACACACAACAATTTCTGCAGTTCTCAGCAGTTCTGAGAAAAGCAAGATAACTTTAAGAGTTGTCTAACTGGATGCAAAGAGTGGTCTTGGTGTGAATACGTGATCTGGTGCAGCTCTCTGGGGCAACGTGGTGGAGGGGATGAGGCAAGGAAGTGCCTTTGTCTTGCAGGTCCGGTTGCTCGATAAGTGCTCAGCTCTCATGTGTTTAATGTGTCCACTGATGAAAACAGAACTCCTGATTGAAAACACAATAGTGGATCTAGCTCTTCACACTCACGTTTTGCTGTCTTCACCATGGTTATTACAACCAGGGATCATGACCCTTGTTTTCCTTGCAGTAAATAGTGGAAGTCCCACTGACTGCAGAGGGAGAGGACCAGGCTCTCCACAGACTCATTTCCCCCTGAATGTGGAAATAAAGCAGCAGACTTTGAAATGCAACCTTCCTATCTTGTGAGTATGTTTCTTTCTAGATTCCTGGGAGGGCCCTTTAAGGCAGCACCCTTGATGGACACACAGGAAGAGGGCTAGACATTGCAAAGCATGAATAATCCTAAATTCTAGCCTGGTCGCTCACCTAATGGAGCTCTGAGTAATAAAACGAGGTTTTTGAGAAAGAAGGTGGAGTAGAAATCTCATGCTGTTTACAACAGGTTTGTGCATTTTGGTTCTGTGTGTGCTTAAAAATACTGCTTTTAAAATGGAAATGCCCCTTCACCAGCACACATGTGGCCCTAGCACCCCAGTTGCCACCGTAGCCTTTGCTTGCTGTGTGAGAGAATGTGCCACCCTGAGATTGTGTCAACAGCTACCCAATCTGCTGATATACTGCAACTTGGAGTGAGCAGAAAGGAGTTTTGTGTGGGCTCATGTAAGTGAGTGGATAACACAAGGAACGGCTTTGTGATGTACTGGACAGGACAGGATAGTGGAAAGAGCTGATGTCCATATTTCCACCTCTGCTACCAAAATCAGTCTCCCTTTTGCAGTAGCATGGATCCTGGAAGTAGAAATCCCCATGGACAGACCCCTCCAATTGCTTGCAGCACTGATACGAAGTACTGTTTGTTCATGTAGTTACAACCTTTGGGCAGTGATCCTTTCTAGGAGGATGACTTCTGAGACAGGATTTGCAGAGAGAAACACAAACCATCCCCAGGAGTCAGGGAAACCAGGAGCCATGATGAAGGAATCTATATATATATTTACAGTATTTGTTCCCCCTCTTGTTCTTACTACAAGAACTGTTGTAAGCATTTACAATGTAAAAACTGTAGTGAGAGTTAAGCTCAAAAGTCTTTGATGGCAATTTATGCTGCATTGGTACAATCATGCCATAGGTACCAGCCAGTATCTCTTTCAGATTTCGTACATACAAGTAGATGGATGTCCAAAGCCAGCCTGCAATAGGCCAGCCTGACTGCTTCCAGCTCTGCAACAGGCATGATCATTCTCACATGTCTTTGTAATGCTGTTGCAAATGGCCAGGGACTTTTTCAGGTTAAACAACCGTGATATAAACTTAGATCTGGAGGAAGAGCTCCTACCTGTTGCGATGCAGCACTTCAGGTCGTGTTCCTGATAACACTGTTTTCTTTACCAAGAGGGACAGATGGGACAGGCTTTACATCATCTCCTTGAACATGCCTGCGGTATAAATATCCCCACTTGAGCAAGGGTCTCCCTTGGCTCCTTTTATTGACAAAAGAGAAACGGGCCTTTTTAGGACGTGAGTCATCAGACCTATTTTAGACATACCATTTAGGTGAGATTAATGGTGGCTTCCCGCTATTTGCTTCTCTCTAGTGTGACTAGATCTGGTTTAGCATGTGTTTTACAGAAGTCTAAACCCGCACAGAAACATCACCTTTCCTGACTAGACCTGATTTCTTCGTGTCAGAGTTGATTTTGGTACATGCAAACAGAACCGTGGATGGTATTTTTGTTATCTGCCCCAAAGCTGGATTTTGCTGTTGATGTTGATGACCAGCAAACACGATCTCTGTACAGCTTCTCTTCCATCCCATGCAGGGTTGTCTTCCAGCATGCCTTGCAGGTTTGCTGATGGCCCAAAAACACCCTGAGGGGACATCTGTGGACTGCTGTTCTATACTTGCTCCTCAGCTGCAGTGCAGGCAAATCCAGTGTCAAAAGACGAACTGGGGACACGATACTCCTGGTTTTGGGCTGTGATTGCACAAGTCAGAAGAATTACATTAGGGTAAATACAGTGTGACGTGGGAAAGAAACAGATCCACATTTTTTCTTAGAAAGTCAGATGCTTTACAGGACTTGGTTTTCATCTGCTGTAGTCTCCAGCAGGTCCTGCTGGGGAGACGGGTCAAGGCGGAGGGAACTGGGCTCTCTCCTTTCATTATTGAAGTGCTAAAAATTTTACGGAATTCTGGTGTTGAAAGCTGCAATCTGAACAGTTGAGGAAAAGTTCAGACCTGCATACTTAGCTTCCAGAAAATGCCCACATGAATTTCTCTGACTTAAGTGGAGCAACCACAAGGGAAATTCTCAGGACAGACGATTTCAAATTCTGAATAGAAATGTAACAGGAAATTAAAGTAAAAAGGAAAGACCTATGACCACTACCCCTAAAGAATCATTTGACTGGTGTCTGTATTTCAGCTTCATAACAAATCTAGGCAAACTACCAAGAAAAATGTATTTTTAATACTTTTTCAATTCTGTTTCTCAAGCTCAAACCACTTGAAGTAAAAACTGACTCAGGAAATTAGTGTATTAAGGTTTTCATTGATGTATTTGTAACCGTAAAGCATATTTTACAGTATTAGCATCAGCATCCAATCGTCACTTTGCAGTCACTATAATTGGATGCATCTGATAATTAAAGACTCAATCCTGATCTCATCGATCCTTTTAGAACTGGTTCCTTTATACTGCTGAGCCTGTCAGCAGCTTTTTGTATTTAGTGTGTATGTTACAGGTATGAGAGATTTCAAGCGAAGAAAGCTCCAGTCTTCCTAACAGCCATGTCTCAATCATCTCTTCAGTGATTTTGGTGTTGGGAGACAACAGATACCTACCTGATGTTAATGAGAAAACATTCACAAACTGTTCTGTTTCAGTTCATGGTGTGACTTCAATAGTAACTTCTTACAAATCGAAGGTGAGTCTTCTCCAGCATTGGGCCACTAATACTCTAGATTTTTTGGGTTCACAGAACCTGTATGGCAATTCTGCCACATGCACAGCGCCACTAAACAGGACATCCAGTGACCTAAGAATCCAATAGAAAGAGAAACTTAGTGCTTAGCTCTATTTGTGTAAGCCTTAGAGAACAAATAATACAGTTGCAAGCATACAGTCTATTGGGCTTTCTTCTTAGATTAATATTTCCAGACATTCAGTGCTAGAAAATTTTTTAAATGAAAATTGTAATCTATAGTATGTGAGTGTCCACATATATAAATATACACTCTGTCATGTATAACAGTATATGACTAATGGTAATGGAAAATCATACATTCTGAGTGCAGTATTGTTACTCCATTAAAATTGCCTGTTTTGGTGTGTTTGCACATAGTGGCTTGATGTTCTTTTATGTAAAAAGACTTAACTTTCTTAAAAAAAACCCCATGCCAAAACACAGCTTTTTAATGCTTTTCAATGCTTTTCATCTCCCTACCCCAATAATTACAGATTAATTAGATCTCTTAAAACTCAAAGGTTTCTACTCCCTCCCATCCCCCCAGGCTAAGAAGCAGCATGAAAAATGTCAAAGGAGGTAACAGATAATTATTTCTATGTGTGCATATAGGCAACAGCATACACATTATACATCAGAAACTCCAGCAGTTCAGGGTTGCTAACGAGCTGTTCCACGCCAGCCATAGCAGTAATACCAGTTGCTTCCCTCCCTGAACATTATCCCATCACTTTTGGGGTGGAGAAGCAGGGAGCTGAGCTGCAGCTCTGCTGTTGTGAGAAACAGCTGGCAGAAGCCCCTTGAGCATTAGCACTCGCTTGCTTTGCTCTTGAGCTTAAATAAGTGTTTTATTGGTCTTCTAGGCAAGCTGTGAGTCCCATTTGTTTCTTCAACGTGGAGGGAATGAGAAGACCCTTAGTGGTCTTGCATGTGTGTTTTACTGACGGTGATTATGGAGCTGTTGCTGTGTGCTGGAAGGGACTGGGATGCTTCCAGGAATGGTGGGTTCCTGCATGTACATAGGAACAAGGTGAAGAGTAGCTGCAGCAAGGTGGAAGGGTTTCTTCCTTGTAATTTTCCAGTATAGCTAGATGAATACAAATAAAAAGCAACTGAGCAAGTTATTCTTGAAGTAACCTCCTGGCCAGGAGGAGTGAGCTAAATAACATAAAACGCTTTGAAAAGTAGAACAGAAGACAAGCGATTCTATAGGGAGTCAATTGAATCTTGCTTCCTTGGCATCTTTTGCTAAGATTTTCTCTGCTTTTTAAATATGTTGTAAGAGTTCCTCCCCTGAGTTGGTTTCTCTTCCGTTCTCTTCCTATGGAGCAAGCAGGGACTTGGGGGCTGCTTCATTCAAAATTAGGAATTAATGTCATGGGTAATGAGGCCCAACTTGTGAATCCTCTATCCTTGCAGGAACTTCAAAATGTATCCGAGGCACAAACGTGGTGTGTGACTGACAATCCTGTTTCCACATAAAACAAGGCAAAAAAATAGTAGGTGGAGATGAAAAGCATTTTCCCCAAGACTGTGAGATACTGAATATACGCACCTCTTCCTGATGTATGACCTGAAAGGCAATATAAAGTTTGCCAATAAGAATCCAAGCAAATGAGTTGGAAACCTATTCTCGTTATGTGTACAGATACTTACTGAGATAAAAGAGATCATAAAGCAGTTTGAGGTCTGTAAGCTGCCTGCTGCTGCAGAAAGAGCAATCCTCCTACCATGTCCTGTGTGACTTGGAAGTCTCCCATGTAACTCTGCAATAAGCCTAGCCGTGCCTAGCTCCATAAAAAGCAGGCAGGAGCAAGCGTATTTCAAAAACCCAGCATGTGCTACTATTGTGAAGAGTTGGTTCAGTTTTTTCCCCCTTACAGCATTTCAGAAGACAAAAATGTTTTTTTCATGGATTAAAAAAAAAAAATAAAATGAGAAACCACAACTTTGGGGTGGAAATATTTTGTTTGTAAAAACTGGAAATGATTTTGGGAAGTGGTTTTTAAAAATTCTTTTTTTAATAGAAAATGGGTTTAAGAAAACAGGAGGAAGCTCAGTTTTGGGTCTGAATTTCTTTGTCCAAAAAGAAAACATTTTGTGTGGGGAAAAGTGGGGGAAGCTTTTGTAATCTTCTACAAAAATACTTGGCATTTTTATAACACTTCTATTTCTTTGTTTGCATGTCTCTCTGCCTCTTAATTGTTGTAATTTATCCTTCCCAAGATGCAATATTATTTATCAAGGAATTTCGTTAACTATGTCATACTCTCAAAAGAAGGTGGCGAAGAGGAAGGTTCCTGTTGCAGGACAGCATTCCTGGGGGCAAGTCACTCTGCTAAAGGTCTCTTCAAGTCAGATAAATATGTTATAGAAGAGTTTCATGCCGCAAAGAATGTTTGTAGTGAGTTGTCTTTTCCTTTCTTAAAAGTACAGTACAGTATATACGTCATCTTGCCAAATCATTGTTCTCATGTCAACCGCTTTCCATGTTGAGAAACTGCATATCTCTGTGTAAAATTGCAGCTCTCCAAAGGCAGCTGAAAGTTCAGGATGGTACTGGGTTATGGGGTGGAAGAACTTGCTGCTTCTACACGTTGGTATGGTTGGGGAGAAAGGTGACACTTTCTCCTTATGTTTCACCAAAGACTCACTAATTCTGGGTTGTCAATACTGGGGAGAAATGATCCTCAGTGCATAGTTTATTTTTAACATGGGACAGTCTCTAGGCATTTATAGCTTTCTGTGAGTAGATTTGATTACTGTTTGTCCTGTCATTTCTTTTAGTGGCAGAGACTCACAACAGAGGTTGACAACAGGGGCAATAATTGAGCTTGCTAACAATTTAAAAGAATCATTAGTCTTGTCTTGATCCAGTTTTTACTTGTCAATATTTTTGTTAAATTTCAGCCCTGCAGAGTGGTATTTTCCACACCAGAAGTTTTCCCCAGATGGAATGTCAAAAGCTAAATCGTAAAGGGCTTGCTGAGTCTTCAGTTAGGAAATAAGCTATTTTTGCTACTGTGAAGTCTCAGAAAGAAGGAGGAGAGGATATAGTTTGCCCTGAAGGTGGAGGGGCTGGGAGGGAGGTGGCAGCAGGGTCAGCAGAAGGGGGACAGTTAATGACTGATAGGGAGCTGGCAACTGAACTACAACCCAGACAGAGAAAGTGGGGCTAGAGAAGCCAGCACAGACCCTGAGACTTGGCATTTTTTTCCTGGTGGCCAACAAATGTCTCTAAAGTGGTATTTGTCCTGCCCTTGGATGTGATCCATGCCACCTGCCTCCTGTTGGTGCAGAGCCTAGCAGTCCTCAGCGTGCCACAACACGGAGGGCTATTGCGAGACATGGCGTACGGTGTCTGTTTTGGTCTTACAGGCAGCTTGAATGGAGATATCTGTAAATCCCATGTGTCTTTGTGAGAGATGGTACTTGGGCCTGCATCAGTCATTTATCAGCTTTCTCTGGGCTTAGGAAGCTGATGTGGGAGGCACATGGTTATGAGCGAGCTCTGAAGCCCAGGGTCTTCTTACAGGTATCCGTGTGTATAAAACACAGCGTATGTGCCTCCCCATGCAGAGCAGGCAGGTTGCTTGAGATCCAGCATGCTGATAGTGTATTTGACAGTATGGACATGGGCAAGTAGTGAGTTTGTTCTTGGATGTAGCCTTGGGACTATTCTCATGTAGCGGCGTAGATGCATCTTCAGAGGATAAGAGCAGCTACTTTGTTAGCTTGTGTGGTGTGTATCCTTGTGTGCTGGTTTTGGCTGGGATAGAATTAATTTTCTTCACAGTAGCTGGTAAATGGCCACGTCTTGGATTTGTGCTGGAAACAGTGTTGATAATACAGGGATGTTTTAGTTATTGCTGAGCAGCATTTGCACAGAGTCAGGGTTGCTGCTGTTACTCACACAGCCCCACCACTGAGGAGGCTGGGGCTGCACAAGAAGTTGGGAGGGGTCACAGCTGGTACAGCTGACCCCAACTGACCACAGGGATATCCCGCACCATATGGTGTCATGCTCAGCAATAGAACTAGGGAGGAGGTCGGTGGGGAGGCCATTGCTCGGGGACTGGCTGGGCATCGGTTGTTTGGTGGTAACCAATTGTTTTCATTTGCATCACTTGTCTTTCCTGGGTTTTATTTATCTGTTTGTTATTTTTATATTTTTTATTATTTCCCTTTTCATTATGTCATCATCATCATCATCTGAGTTCAACTATTTCACTGTTTTTATCTCAACCCATGAATTTTCTCACTTTTCCCCTTTTGATTCTCTCCCGTCATCTTGCTGAGTAGGCATCAGTGAGCAGCTGTGTGGTGTTCAGTTGGTGGCTGGAGTTAAACCATGACACGTTGCCATAGATTTCACTCCAGAATCAGTAGCTCCTATCCCAAGCCACACTGAGGTCCTCCATCTTTCTTACTTGGCTCTCTCTGAACTGATGTTACTCCATGTTAGACCCTCTGTGCTGGCAGTATCCAGCAGGACTTTTATTAATAACTGAAAATGGCATTTATTCCTGCAAGAGTGATCCAACAATGGCTACACAGAGGTAGGTGCCTTTCATGCCTTCAAGCCAAAAAACAAGGCAGCTTCCTGCCATGGGGTTGCAGTACATGATTTCTCACTCTACCACTAAATAACTAAAGGGAGAAATCCCTGCACAGTGGGGCTGGTCTGAAAAAGGGAAGTGCTGTCACTGAAAAATACTGCTAGGAAATAAAGCCAGTAGGAGCATGGTTTGTAAAGGTCACTTGAAGCTCCCGGTAACAGCATTCTTGAGAGTGGGAACTAAAAACCAAAGGAGTGGCGGGGGGGGCGCGTTGTTTG
>NW_009923347.1:12128-52949 GCF_000696875.1 Nestor notabilis
AAGAGCTTAGTCATATCAGTATAACCTAGGGAATTCCCCCTCGTTTTTGAGTATTTCTCTGATACTTAAGCATGACACTGTCATTGCTGGAATAGGCCTAAAAGACAGAACTCTGTCTTTAAGGTTTTCGGAGCCTTGCAAGTGAAGCTGTGTTGTCTCGGTTCTGAGACTCACATTATAGTACCTTGTCATACCTTCTGCAATCTAGATACTCTTGCTCCATCTAGTGAGTAAATTTATTGCTCACACTGGCTTAGTTTTTGGCTGTGGAGAGGGCCTGGGGAAAAGTAAAATAATTTATGAATTTGACCTATGCAAAATGGGGATTACCCAGGAAGATTCTAGGTTTGATTTTGTTGGAAGAGCAAGAATGACTGATTTTAGCTTACAGCTACTCATTGACATGTCTTCTAAATTCTTTTAAAAAAAGACTTGAGGATTTTTTTGATGAACTTTCCCATGAAAATCTATTTGTGTTTATATTCTGTGGGTGGATTTGCTTGTTATATGAACCAAATGGGGGAAGAGATAAAATGAAAAAAGTTGGTTTAAATACTTTAAGTGTATCTGTTACAACCCATCTTTAATGTTCTTGTTCAGCAGCCAAAACGCATTCCTCTTTTATAAAAGAAGGAACACAAGGGCACCAGCTCACAGATCTTTAATGCAATAAAGCCATCTCTGAGGCCTATGTGAGGGTCCGCATCCTGCTTGGCATTGATGAGAGGAAGAGCAGAGACAGGGCATGCCAGTATAGAGATGCTCAGGACCCTCTCTATGCCTGCTGATTCTTTGTTATGCTCAGGAGAGGGCAGGATTTCCCCCTTCCTTCTTCTGTCCTGCCTTGTCTTTCTACTTCTTGCCAGACACATCTCATGGCATATTCCCCGTTTTCTTTTTCCCTTTCTCTTTCCAAGATATTAATTAAAACTGAGTGGAAAGCCAAAAGAAGGGATTATAAAAAATAGACCATGCCCTTTTTTTATGACATTTTGGTTTTGGGGTCCCATTTGATGGGCATGGAAGAAAACTGTTCTTTCCAACTGGTTCTAGGTGAGACCTAGGGGTCCAGCAGGACCCTTGGTGCACCCCACAGCCTAACCTGTACTGGGCACCATCCTCATCTTGCTGTTTTCTCTGCAGCTCAGCTTGTGCCTCACAGTCCTGCCATGCACCACAGCCTTCTCTCTCTGTCCCCATCGCTCCCGGCTGTGGCTGCTGGCCATAGCCAGGGTGCCCAGAAATGCTGCTGGGCTCACCCTCCACCACTTCTTGCCCGAGCCCTCTGTCCATGCATGACCAGGCTGCAGCAGCATGACCAAGGCCTGTTTGCTCTTGTCTGAGCATGCATGCGGTTTATGGAGTGGTGACAACGTGATGTGAATATTTCAGCCAGATGTGATGACTATGTAGCATGGTAGCAGCAGAGGCACTTGACTGCGCTGTAAGTGCCATTTTCTTTGGGTAAAAGTTTCCTACTTTTATTTGCAAACTCCTGTTATTACTTCTGAGTTTGGTTAGGTTCATGTAATAGATATATCTACACCATATATTAGAATTTTTTATGTATATATCCTGAAAATACAAGCTGAAGGCACAGTTCTTCCATGCCTAACAGGATTTTCTGCTTTTAAGTGAGAAGTTTTTTATTTTATAAAAAGATTTAGTAAGGAAAGTTCCCTCCTCCCACCAAAACCCCCATAAAAAGATGTCAGTACTATTTTTTGCCTGTTAAGGCCAAAGTTATACAGATCTTATTGAGACTATCTTAATGCTTTTGCATGGCCTTGGCTGCCTTGTTTATTGGTCCAGCCTTAAATGCCAGAGTAACAGCAAGCAACCCATATAGCCACCTACAAAGGGCCTGATCCAGTTGTTGCCTCAATACAGTGCTCTCTCCTATTAAATGTCATTAGTATAATTTGTTTGCATGGTACTGTTTTCACGTTTTCTTGACCAGTAAGGTTTTATTTTTATAAGTTCTGGGGTGTAAGGGTTGGATGCAGTGGTAAAGGAAGTCTGTTCTCATATTTACCTTCCTCTCTTCCCCAGCAAACAATGTGGCACTGGGAGCCTGCCTGCTCTGATGGTCTGGAGGTCAACTGGTCCACCGGTCCACCGTTGTCCTGAAAGACTCTCAGGACCATGCTGAAGGAAATATATCATCTAATACATTATGCTGTGTGTCTATCATGTGCATTGCTATTGACTGTAACCGGGTGCCAGAATCCTGCCTTTCTGGAGAGAAAAAAAAAAAGCCAAGATCTTGACTGTGAATGCTGAGTAATGCCCAGGTGACATTTGCTGCAGTCTTTGTCCTGGAGTCCTGTCTTAGTTGAATTTCAGGTCAGGCAGTTGGTTTGTCTTACCATGCAGCTTTAGACTGACTTGGCTTCTTCCATTTTAAGTAGTTGTTTTTATTGTTACTAGCTGTTAGATTGCTTCACTTCTCAGTCTATGAGCTCACTTAGTTCATTTGTGAGTGATACAGTCCCTTACTATTTCTAAGAATCATAGCTTTTTCACTTACTTCTGGGGTTTGGTGGCCTTTCATGACCTCGACAATGCACAGTAAAAATGTCATGTTCTCATCCTGAGCATCCCCAGTTTATATGAGCCTGTTTCAGGGGTTTCTGCATTCTTACCTATGGACTGTCACAAACCTTGTGGTCTTTAATGCTTTGATCAAATACTTCAGATTTGCACATCTGACCTAGTGAGCAGAATAACATTTGCAGGTAAAAAAAAAATAACAGAAATAAGAAAACTGCCTAAAGGAAATCAGAAAATCTGTTCAGGATCTGCCTTCCTGAGCTAAGGAATCAATACAGAAAAGCAGAAGGAAGGAATACAAATGAGAAAACTTCTGAATTAATTAGAAACTGTAGAAATCTGACAACCAAGTATTATTTTTCCTCTGAGGCAATGCTAAGTGCATTCAGAGAAGGGCAAAAGACAGGCAGTGTAAACCAAAGTGGCACACTGCTGAGGTTTAGACCCCATGGAAGAGAATCCACTTTGGTGAAAACAGTAAGGAGAAGCCTTCAAAATACCTGACCACCAAAGCCTTCTGCTGAAGTGCAGGAGTTGGTGGGAACGCTGTGAAGATCTGTGCAGTTTGTGACCACAGCTGCCCCTGCTAGGTTCTTTAAGCATTGCCATGGGGTTCAGACAAAGGTCAAAGATGCTCTGATTGTATTAAGGAATTGGGACAATAGGATTGGACTGAGGACTGCTTTTAAACGTCCAAAAACTGTCCTGGAAGCTTTTGGTATTTATTTCATCAGTTTACCTAAGAGATAACCAGGCGTTTACTGTCACGAATGCAACCAAAGGCTTTTAGCTGTAAAATGTAGAAGAATTAAAGAAGCTCAAGTGGTTGCTTGACAGAAGTAATGAGAAATATAGATTACAAGAAAAGGATAGTGAATTTACAGCGTTCCTGTGGAGAAGAAAGCAAGATGGGGATGGCAGCTACTGAGCAGACATTTGGGATGGCTAATGTACAAGAGAGCAAATGATTTATCAAAGGCAAAAGAGACTGTCTGTCAAGCTTTTTAAAACATACCATAGTTTCCCGAGTAAAAAGAAACCAGTCATCTGATCAGTTTTTGAATCTCTGGTCCTTTGAAGGTTTTATGTTGGAGGACGTACACTTCCCTTGGAAAGTTTTGTATGTGAATATGCGTGGATGAACTTGGAATCAAACCTATCCTGTAGACTACTTGAGGCCATTTGACCTGAAAATGGAAGTGCCAAGACAGCATCAAAGGAAACTGTTCATACGGTGTCTTCAGCATGGGGTAAGCTGGATGTATATGAATTGGCACCTAAGACCCCACCTTGCACCCTTTCCTTGTGGGCCAAGGGGCTCTACTTTGGGCAACAGGCCTGGTCTGAACCTGAGCCATGCTGTAGGCATGCAGGTCTTCAGCCCTACCTCTGTTCCATTTCCAGGCTAGATCTTGGCCTTATGTTGCAGGCAGCCTCATCTCCAGTCTTGTGTCTGGCCCCTTTTCTCCGACTCCTGGTGGAACGCCTGCATGGACCCAGACCTGCCTGGGGCTGTCAGTGGACCTGCTTAGCAGCACCCAGACCTGCCCATTGTGGTCAGCTGCTGGGACTGTACCTGTTGGTGAGGACACAGCCTGCACAGGGGTCGCCCCCAGCTTGTTCCTACTCCCAGAGCAGCCCCACTCCTTGAGATTGAGTTAGTACCATGATGATCACTTAAATCATCAAGAGCTAATAGAGTTGGTACTAGGCTTTTACACTTCAGAACACAACAGTGCATGGTTTTATTCCTGTGCATTCTTTCTAAAGTCTTAAACTTGATTATGCATTTTTTATTCAAATTTCTTCTCTTTCAAAGGACTAAACAGTGCAATTCTGCCCAGGGTACTTGGAAGCAGTATAGAAGTACAAATAGTATTGGCAACCCATTGCTGTTATTTTTGCAGTTTATTTTAATTTGTAACCAAACTTAAATATAATTTTTCCAACTCTGTATTTTTTTATTCCAAATCTTTAATGTCTTCCAGATCCACTCCAGGTTCACTAGGCTGGGTGGTAACTAAGTCTTAGTTTTCATCCAGAGGAAGCTGCCATGCCCGTTTTGAGCATTCCTTATTTGCTTACTTTTGCTCTTTTATTTTTAGCTGTATTTTGTATCGCATTTCTCTCTCTCTGTGTATTTAAGATTATTTTAGACTTTTCATTTTTATGTGGCATTGATTCTTGGCACTGAGGTTAAAGTCTGGAAGTGAGCAAACTATGAAATTACTGCATCAGCACAACCACTTGAAAGTATCTGTTATGTACTCAGCCCTGTGTTTGTCAAACCTCTGCTCAACCACTGTGCAGGATCCTACATAATGTATTCCTCAGCTGGGGAAGAGAGAGGGGTGAGAATACCAGTCAGTCACTCGTCACTTACCTGGTTAACTGTGGTCCAAAATTTGCCTACTGAGCCCTAAAATGCAGAGTGATCAAAGCTCTTCCTTGCAAGCAAAACGTTGAAAACAAAACCCCCTTCTTTTTAGTATGTTCTGCACCAAAATGTCCCCCTGTGAGAAATCTGTTTTACCAAAGGGAAATGCAGCAGCAATGGATTCTGATGCTTTGTTCAGGTGTGATTTCCCTCAGCAATGCCCAGGATGGGCACAGTTCTGGGCTGGTGACTGGTACTCTGTGCATAGGAATGTCATGACTTTGAAATCTCATGCTTTGTACCTTCCTGGGAAGCTGGAAACACAGAGGGAAAGTCCATATGCATAGGAAAGTGAGGTTCTTCAGTTTCCCACTCAGTCTCCGTGTGCTTCTGGAGGAAAACAATCTTTATCAGGTCAAACGATCTTTAAACCTGTGATATTCCTGTTTAGCAACAGTATTACATGTCCCAGGCAGAGGTGTCTCTTAGTGTGTCACTTTTGCCAGTGCCACTGTACCCTTCGCTGTTAAGACCAGTGACCACTAGTGGGTTTTCAAAGCAGAATGAAGGTCTGATTGTAGCTCAGATGAGCTGCAGGTGACATGGGCATAGCATGGGACAAAGGCCTGAGCTCGGTGGTAGCTACTGTTTGGCTAGCAAAGCTGAGGTGCACTTATCTCAGGCCATTTGTTTCTGGGTGGGTGTTTGGTGGCAGCTTCACAGCCAGCATAGATCCCAGAGGAGGTCACTGCTTTCCTTCCTTCCCAGAGGCTTCTTTCAACTTGTCCTTCCCTTTTTCCCTACTTTCTCCCATGTTTGGTGGCACCGCCACCTCTCCTCTTTATCTTCTCCGCTGGCTCAAGCGGCAGAGGCCTGCACTCGTGGTGGAGGAAATGCCTAGGTAGTGATTTAGCCTTTAAAACCAGAACTCTTCACACTGCAAGCGCTATCTACAAAAACCCCATTTCTGAGTCATCGCAGACCGTCTCTGGCAGTCTGGGGTGTTAAAGGAGTGCAAGGAGCCTCAGGTCGCTGGCTGCATAACCATCTCAGCTGTATTGCTGAGCACACACCTAAATAGGTGACACATAGCAAAAGGCAGGTGCTGATGGTTCACCACTGCTCTCTGCTTTTGTTGTTTGCAGTCCTTCCGCTGCATGCATCGCCCATGCATGTGTGAAACAGCCAAAGCACCTAACGTGAACTCATGGTGCACCTGCGTTGCACTGCAGGATAACACCCTGTGCTGATGGTGTGTTACCCCCTGTGGCAACAGGGACCGTTTCTAGAACTGAAAGCCTGCAACCAGAGTCATGGAGTTGTGGCTCCAGCCCCTCGCTGGACAGGGGGTGTTCCCTCTGTCATCAGGGGCTTGTCTCCAGGGAAGGACACTGGCTTCTCCCTCCTCAAGGCCTCACAGCGCAGCAAGCTCCAGCCGCCAGACCTCACTGTCCGTCTTCTGAAAGCACGCTTGACCTCAGGAATAGGGTGAGAAGCCATGCTGGCCCAGCAGGCAGCTGGCAGCAAGGGGGCATCATGTTCCCACTGTGTTACATTTTCCTTGATGTTATATTAATATACAATGGAGTATTATAGATGTTCCTTCTACATCTTAACCACAGTTAAGCAACTCGTGTTATTAATGCCAAGTATAATAAAAATGTTTTCTGATCTTCGCTGAGTTTCTGGTTGTCCCTGCCATCTTATGTTTCACTGCCTTTTTTCCCTTCCAGCACTTCTCTCTATGATGATTTTTGTGTGTCTTAGGTCTTCCATAGACGTGGTTCCTTTCTGGGGCTAACTTTAGTTGGTCCCAAAATGCATTTGGAATTTTTGCTCTTCCTTTATTAACATCTTTGTTTATTTGCAGAGGAACAGTGAGGGAGTGCTTGGGGAGGATCTTCTTCCTTTTGCTTTATATTCTGGCTGTCACCTCATATCACCTCCTCCTTTCTTCACTGTGGAAATCTGTGTGAATCTCTAGAGTGATGACAGCACCATCTGGCTCATGATTGTCGTGTCCTGTGTCCTTTGCCTTTGGTTCCTTGCAAAGCCGAATAACCTAAGCCTTGCAGACTGTTAGATGTGCAGCAGGTGAATCCGTGCAACACGGAGGTTGTTACCCTAAAAGCCAAACCAGTGCTGTGTCTACACTTGCTTCTGCCAAAAACACCAAAGAAGAAAGTTAGAGAAATAGAAAGGGGACATCTGTAAAGTGTGGGGTCTCCACCATGTCTTTGTGGGGAGCAGTGAGAGGGGGAGATTTGAAAAAAAGACTGAGATGAGAAATGGCTGATAAGAATTCTGTGTCTTGTTAGAGACACAAATTTGTCAAGATTCTAGTCTTTTTTTACTATTTTCTTCTCTAGTTCACTATTTGAGGGAGGGTTCAAATATTTCCAGAAGATCATAAAATCTCAAAACATTTTTACTGAACTCTGTATGGGAAATCTTTCTGATAATATTTTCTTTTCATTGCTACCAGCTACAGAAACTCTATCCATATAATAATAACAGCGTGTGCCAGCATAGGACTGTGCTCTTACCTCATGCAAGTTCCCAAGGCGCTTTTCAGACCATATATAGGGATCATTCCCTTACCTCTTGGGCAGGAGGCAGGGTGCCACTTCGCAGTGCCAGCTGCGCTTCTCTGCAGGCCTGCAGTGGGGAGGTGAAGAGGCACTTTTCCTATTGAATGACAGTGGAAATTCTTACGCAGGCAGAAATGTGGTTACCTCAGCCAAAATTTACAGGGACACCCAGGGCTCCCTCTCAGAAAAGAAATGTGCTAGAGGGTGTCTAATACCCAGAAATGTTCAGGACATCTATATAATGCATTGACTATAGGACAACAGTCTTCCCCTTCCCTGAGAAGTCATCAGGGGATTGATTTAAAGTAGCAATAAGCATATTGGGAGGCAGTAGAAAGATCAAAGGACAGTAAGTATCACAGCTGTTTTCCAAGGTATTTTATTCACTGGGTCATCATATCTGATCCCCTGCTTGATGGAGCTGATGGTCACATAAAATGCTGCTTTGTGGGTCAGCGGGACTAAGATGCTGGAGGTGACTTTGATATTAATCTTTCTCTCTAGCCATCTGTCTGTCATCATCAATAAACTTCCCAATGAACTTCCATCCAGGTTCTTGCTTGATCTCTGTCCAAAATTAATTGTTTGAAATGTTAAAGTAATACTTCAGCCATTCCTGAAGCCAGATTTGGCAGCAAAATAAATAATAGCAAATAATAATAAAAAAGTTTAATGGACTTCTCTGTAAGAAAGAGGCTGGTGAGACAGAATGGACTGCCTGAGACTGTCCAGAGCCAGAAAACACTGCTTTAATTTGTGTCTGAATAGAAAAATGGGCCCTGATTAAGAGATCTCATGTGAGCCCTGGGAGACATCAGCAGCCTGTGTGTGGTGACAAGCAGTGGTGGGTGCCTGGATCCTGGGCCTGCAAGGGGGAAACTGAGGCAGCAGGTGAGAACAAAGAAGGGAAGAGGAAGAGTATTTGAGAAGCAAACAGGTGTCTAAAAGGTTTGTTCAGCTCAACCTCTGCCTGTTTCTTTTTTCACTTCTTGTTATTTCAGCATAGACAGAGAGCAATTATCACTCCTTCCCTCTTCAGCTGTGATACTCTACTTATCATGTCTTGTTCCCTGCCCAGCAAACACTGGTAAGGCAAAATATCTTCAAGGAAGAGGGGGGCTATTTTAATGTCTACTTTATGTGAGGATCATTTATCAAAAGGGCTGCCCCTTTGGACAAAAGACTTCTTGATGAAGCAGGTAATACTCCGTCTGATGTGGAGCGCCCCAGATGAAGAGAAATGGTTCCCATGTCAGAGGGGAAATAACCTTCACTGCAGTCAAATATTTAAATTACCTCTACTAATCCTGATCTAACAGTGTTTGGTTTAAGCTGACTATAATCTCCCAGCATTATGTAGAAACACAGAACACTGGGCAGACCCTGAAAAACTGGTGACCAAACAGACTGCCTGATTGAGTGTCAATACCAAATGATCTGGGTGAAATAAGATGTTTCAGCCCTTTGTGTTCTCTTGATGAATCCACTGTTGCGTGGGTGATCTTCCAAAAAGAGAAGTATAACTATAACTGATTACATGTCCCTTAGAAGTCCATGGAGGTGCCAGCCCTCCTCCATCATCAGTCGCTACTGAGATGCTGTGGAGAGATGTTTCCTAGAAAGGGCTGAGAGCGCCTCAGTGAGAAGATGGTTTTTGTGGGGTAAGAAAGCATTAAGCAGTGAACTGAGGACAGGACAGAGAGAAGCAGCATGTAAAAGATTTCTGTTGTGTGTTTTGGTCAGTAAAATAGTTTTGTGTTTGGAAGATAAACCAAGCCCTGAGGAAAAGGAGCTGATCCAGGCTCCGTGGGTGGTGTCAGCCCTTCCCCAGTTGTAGAGATGGGCCAATGCTGTACAATGGAGTGCATTTTTGTGTGTGTTTGGACTGCTTCAAAATGCTTTTCCTCTAAACCTTGACATATGCTCTGCCTGAAGGGGATTAATGTTGTTTGCACTGGATTGGTCAGCTCGAAAAAGAAAGCTGACCACAAGTGAGTGTGTGGGTAAAATTCACTGGTGTGCGCGGGCTGCACAACACTGGCCTCACCATGCGCAACAGGCAAAGTGAGGTGATGAATCTGGCACAGCTGGTGGCTGTAACTGTGGGTTTGATAGAAGAAGAAGATTTGGGGTTGTGTGTAGTCATGGATGCTGAGCTGTGTAACTATTTCCTCATCAGTAAATGATGTTCGAGGCAAGGGGATTTTTAGAAGGGAGAAGCATCCACTGAATACCCACACAGCAACCCAGACCCCTGTGCATTGCATTTGTTTCCTGGCAGTCTAATTCCACAGAAATTAATGCATTAACAGCAGGCTGCCCATATGTGTGTTGCCAAAATGAATGTCCCAGAGAGGGTTCTGTACCAGGTGGGGGCACCAGGGTGCTTTAGAGATAACACCATCCCCTTGAACACCACAGCTACTGTACAGAAACTTGGTTGATTGAAAGGAGCCATTAAACGGAGAAACATGGCTCAAAATGCTTCACGTTTTCTCCCACTATGACTCAAGTTTTCTGCTTACAGTATGATGAATAGCAGCTTGTGAATTTGCCAGCCCTGGTGTAATGCATCCTTGGATGAATGTCATGGGGGTTTCTTTTCTTGTGTGTGTGTGTGTGTTTTTTCACTGCAGTTGGCAGGGTGGTAACTGGTTACTTCAAGTCAGTAGACTCAGTGGTAAGCAGCCTGAATTTCTCCTTGCTATATTAAAGTGGCCTTGGGTAGCTATGTGAAACTGTGCTTTCAAAATGCCTACTGCCCTATGCTTCTCTGTGACAGAAGCTGCTGCTATTAGAAACTTTATAGTGTGTGTACTATAGCTACATAACTTGAGTAAAAAGATCATGAGCAGTTTCTTTCATCCTCCACAGTCAGGAGATGATGGTGATCAGCAATTATATGAAAAAGACGGGTTGGACTTTTTGCTGCAGGTTTTAGGCTTGCCAACCCAGTTACTTTCTGGAAATAGCTTATTGTTTTTCTTGGCAATTTGGTGACCTAGTCAGTTCTAGATAACTGGCTGCTGTATAATACCAGATCAGTTTGTGCACCTATGGTAGCCTAGAGTAGTTAGGTTTGAAAAGTGGCTGCTGCGCAATCATGAGGATCCCAGCATAGACCCATTTGGCTTGCTGTGTGTGAACAGGCTTTTTATGCATGCTGGTATCTGACCTCCTTGATGCCTGAATTGTTAATACCATGTGTCAGGACTGTTTTTGCACCATACACAGTGCTCAGAGTTCCAGCTGATGGAGCAGGAATCAAAGATACTGCATCAACACAGGTAATACTGGATGATGCTTAAGAACACTACGTGTTTTTGTCATTCAGCTCCACCTTTGTGCTTAGGTGAAAGGTGATCCAGAGCTTGCTTGTCCTCCATGCACACTAAATGAAAATTGTCCTTCATAAGAATGTCAGATGTGTTTCCTAATGAGAACTTGCAGGACAGGATAAACACACTTATTTTGCATGTACATGACAGTCAAGAGATACCAATCTTTTTAATGTCAATATCGCTCAAGTTCAAAAGCAAATACTAGTCCTCAGAATGTGATGCGTTGCCTTTTTAAAGCTGTGAGTTAATATTTCCATCCATTGTGTCAAAAACCTGTTGGACTGTGGGAACAAAAAACACAAACCATTGTGCTCAGAAGGAAGAACAATACTTGAACAAAGACATGGCTTTTTTTTTTCTTCTTAAGAAAGCCAAACCCACCATCTAGAACATACTTAAGAAATCCAGCTGAATAGAGAGCAATACTGGGCGTTCATACTGTCTTCTGTCTCTTTAAAATGCCTAATAGCCTTGGCAATCTTATTTTAGGTCATGTCACCAGGGAGAAGCTGACATACAAGTAAGGAGGACCCAGTATGTAGTCTGTCATGGTGTGGTATGGGTAAAGCAAGCAATCATGAGTTCCCCTGTAGCAGTCCTGTTTTATGGAGTTGGCAAAGAAATATGCTCTCTATGAGTACCAGCTAAAGAGCTCAGTGCTGCTGTGGGAATTTCTCTCTTGGTTTATATTCCCCGAATCCACTTTTGGCACCTCTGGCAACTACAGAGTTGAAGGGATAAAGGCACCTCATGTGGGGCCTAATCCAAATCCCATGGATGTCACTGACAGTTTGTGCCAGCAATGGGACTTGGTTGAGTTTAGTTATGAGCTTTTGTCTTTTCTCCATGTGCATGGATAACTATGATTTAACTACTAGTGAGTACAGGTGAGTCCCACTAGCTGCCCCTTCTCTGAGGGGTGGCTGCAGGGTTCAAAGCAGCAAGTTTTACCTCTCCCTCTCTCATAAACACTCATCCTTTGTTTTTCTCTGCATCTATCAGCCAAAAAAACACTATCTTAAGTGAAAACACATTCCATTATTGTAGTTTTGCTCCTCAGAATGTTATGACACATTGCTCAGATATCGGCTATGTTAACTGTCAACAAATTAGTGTCTTTTCTCTCCCAGCACGTGCACTCATGGATCCTCTTGGCTCCTGCCATTACAGAGAACAGCACCAAGGCTGCAGTCCAGGGAACAGTCCCTTTCCTGATCTTCTACCCCAGCATTCACATTCTCGGCAACTGAGTGGCAGGACTGCATCCTCACAGCTAGGAAAGCTTCTTCTCCTTCATATAGCATCAAAAGAAGAGGGCTGGCACTAAACTCATTCATTGTTGCCAGGAGAACTTGAGGTGAAAAATACCGGGCCTAGTACCGAACCACTTGGTTATTCCTCCCATCCAGTTTTGTATTATATGCTTTATGAAAGCAGATGAAAGTCTTGAACTATATCACTTGGATAGTGCTTGTAATAGAAAGCCTATCTGGGAAGCCTGACCTAGCAGTGCTATACTTCATGCTGAGAAACTCGTGCTAATGGGGGAAACCATAACCTACAAAGGCAGAAGAAGGAAAAAACCCAGAAACTTATGTCTGTTATCTCTTATCTCAAACTCTGTTCAGTTAGAGAACTGGAGGGGAGAGAAAGTCTGAGAGTTTTCTGCACCATCATCCTACAGCCTTAAGCTTGACAAGGGTCTGAGCCTGTTTTGCTTCAGCAGATTAGCTGCAGGACCATGCTTTTGCTCCCTCAGTGACCCTCAAGGTCCATTTGGAAACTTGATGCTATCCCAGACTGAGCAGTTGTGCTGGAAAAGGCTAAGGGTGGCTATGTTCTCTGCCCTGCATCTCGCAGCAAGAGCTGGGTCTTCAGCACCATCAGTAAATACTCATGGAAGCAGCCCTGCTCTCTGGATTTAGATCAGTGTGAGAGATACCAGGATCTGGGTCCTTGTGATCAGGGGATTATAAACTGGTTATTTTAATCAGGCAATTACAGTTGAGATAAACAGCCAGTGAGTAACCAAGGCATGTCCCTCAAATACAGTGAGTCAGACACACCATTTAAGGGAAATGAGAGGGGAATATCCTCGTTCCAGCCCAAGGCTTATCCCCAAAGCAATCAAGCCCTCAGCTTGAGACACTGGCAGGAGGAAGCAGAGTCTTGCAGGCTTCTTCACTCCCTTTTTTCTGTGATATAATGATGCCGCTGCTGTACCATAGCCTGCCAGGCAGCGTGTTACAGTTATGATGTGCTAACGTAGTTTTCTTAAGTAGCCCAAGGTCAATAAATATTCACACATTCACTGTGCATGGAAGCCCTACTTTCTGCTTTCTCCTGAAGAAAGCAAGCAACTGAATCAGACTTTAAAAGGAACCCTCTGACTTTTCTGTCTCAGAGATCTAAGTTTTAGAAACAAATGTATCATATCTGATTTTCTGTGGCCCCCAAGCAACCATGCTGACCATGACAGTGCAACAGAGCGAGCGAAGGGGATCTGGGCACGCTTGTTAGTCAGCTCTGCTTTCATGTCTTCCCTTGCTCTGATTATGCATCCTGACTTTCCTTGTTTGCTGTTTTGAGGGACAAAAGGTAAACTCAGGATGAATTTAGGCATGGAGAAAACGAATTTTTGGCATTTTAATGCCAGTCTTGTCTTCCAATGCATGGAAATTGCTGCCTGGTCTCCTGCGAAGTCAGTTTACACTGAAGTCAAAGTCTAGCAAATATTCAATTAGGAGACCAGTCAAGTATGTGGGATTAAGCTGTTTATGTAAGTGTTTGCAGAACCAGAGTATGAGTTCACAGGCAGGCATGGGAGCTTTGGTTTCCCAGTTGATCCATAAAAAGGGTCAAACACAGTATACTGATAAATGCAGTATACTGACAAAAAGCCAGCTCGCCTCAGCCCAGTCCTAACTGGAGCTTCCAGTACCAATTCCCTGTTGTTTATCAAGGTTAAGTTGGAGGCTGATGAGGTTGCAGGTTATATCATTTAAAAACAAATTCAGACTCTTTGCTGGGCACTGCTGCACAGCTTTATATACATATATAGGCATTTGGGAGCGTAACAGCAGATTCTGCTTTAAGTAAACCAACAGCTCCCACTGACCACCAAGAAGCAGCTCTGGTGTGAGCTGTGGGAACAAGTGGGAGCAGAAGAGATCCAGTGGAGCAAGGTCTGAAAGCATGGGGTAACATCACTCTCCAGTTTTCTGCATTCACTCCTCTTTGTTTCTGTTTCTGGTACCAAGCTCCTGAAAGAAGATGCAGAAAGTGCCTGGTTTTCAAACCAGGAGAAGACAGAGGAGAAAATTGCCTCCTTTTATGCAGAGAAGCAAATGCTTTCTCAACCCCAGCTTGAATTTTGGTGAGCCATGGCAGGACTGATGAGAGTGCAGTGGAAGATAAGGGGGTAAAAGGTGAAAATAGGAGCATTTCACTTATTTTTTTACAGTGTAGTTTTGGGGTGGTGTCATTTTTACATAAAATTTCTACGGTCTCTCAGGAAGTAGAGAAAAAGCAAGGACTCCAACATTCTGAAAGTGTTTGGTGCTTGGTTCCCTGCTTTCTTTGCTGGTCAGGACAAAGGCAGATGGAGCCATCAGATCAAATAGGACTTCATCCAACCCGAGCATGCCAGATGGAAGAGTGACTGTGTTATGCTTGTTTTTTTCCCTGTAGGTAGCTGGCATGAGACAATCAGGAAGTCCCTTATGTCCTTGTGTTTTTTTAGGGTAGTTTCTTCAGAGAACTTGTGGTTATGCTGTTGATAGTATGCAACTGGTATCTTTTGAGATGAAAGGTGCTGTATCAGTGCAATACGTTGCTTTTGTTTCTTGATTATTTTTTTTTTAAGCACTGATATCTATTTTGGAGTTACTAATAGGCTGAATTGTCCAAGCAGGGCAAATTACATACTGTATTCCTGTTGCTACAGCATATACAGCTACGTTACAACTCATACAGCCTGTTTTCACTAAGTGCGTCAGGGAACAATGTTTAAAAAAAGTTAAAGAAAAAAGAGAAGTACTGGCAACAAAGAGATGACTTATCATTTGCAACTTTAAAAAGGAGCCTGCAGCTATACGAATCTGGAAATAATATAAATTTAACCCACAGGACTGTTGAATTGGTTTTAGAAGAGCTTACTTTAAAGCTGGTATGTGGGCTCACTAAAAGACTGAGTGGTTGGCAAGGATGATAACGATTTATGGAATGTGTCTTTGGAAAGGATTAAAGCAAAAACCATGTTGCTTCTTACCAGCTCTGAGCTAGGAATATAGCTCTAAGGGGCGAGTTAAATTTTAAGCATCCAGTATGTAAAGCTTTTAAAGAATAAACTTTTTTCTTTCCTTGCCCTGGTGCTTGGGATCAAATTCTGTCCAGACCGGATAGACTAAAAATCATTCCCATCTGACATCCAGGAAAAGGTCAGGAGTTAAAAGAGTGCTGGCAGTGGTGAAGCAGTTCCCAGCTTGCATAAGTACTATTTGTGAACTGCCCAAGATAACAGTCAGCATTTTAGCTCTAAATGTCCCAAGCCTCATATAACCATGCCTCTTCATTTTCTCACTGTAAACTGATTTTTAAAACTGCTTTGCACCAAGTAAAAGCACAATTAAAACTGAAGCCTGATATCTCATTTAAAATGCTAAATCCCTGTGATTTGGTTGGGAAATCTTTAATTTCCTACTTTCATTGTCCCTGTAATGACTCTCTCTGCCTTAGGTACTCATGGTCCAGCCCCTCACTGTGTTGTCCTCTTCCTGTGGCATCCCCCGTCCCAAGCTCTGCTTGAAAAGGCAGTGACAAATGTCTCTAAGTTGCACCATTTTCCTCTAAAACAGATTCCCTGTTACTAATGAAAACAACTCCCTATTTTCCCACTGTGTGTGTGAGTGCATGTGGTGTTGCATCTGTATGTGTTATTGCAGAAAGCACCAAGACAGGACTTGCTGCCAAACTCAAATTTCTACCCAGTATGAAGGAGAAGAGAGTCATGATGCGGTTCTCAGCTCTAGCATTTTCACTGGCTGCCCACATGCTGCCTGTCCTTGGGAGAGGAGTTTCATGGCTCTGAAGAGGTGTGTGGAGGGAGAAGTCACCCCCCACCAATAGAGCTCATCCCATGAAAGGTTTCAGGCATCAGGAGGATGCTGTAGTTTTGGTTTTGTGCAGATGGCAGAGCTTTTCGCCAACAGCGTGTGTTGCAATGGGCTGTGCTCATCAGTTGTGTCATTCCTAAGTGCAGGGATAGGTCCAGAAAGTTCCAAAGCAGAACCATACTCTGTGGTAGGGAGCAGCGTCAAGCCAGCTGTGACTAGCAATGCAACAGCCACGGTTATTTGGCATCACATAGTACTGGTAGTCCAAAATATGTGCAAAACTACAGCCACTTGCACAATGTGAGGTTAGATGCTGTTGCAAACAGGAAGTTAGAAATAACTTCCAAGAGGGACAGCATCTCGTTTCCTTCAAGCATGTCTACAATCCCATAGTCATTTGCTCTTTCTCCATGTGCTTTTTGGCTGTGCAAAAAGGAACCTGGTTCATGGTGGCAGTGCAGTGTGATGCAAAGGTGTGTTACCTGCTACTGGTCAGTTTTTGTGCAAGTCTTGGTGACTCCAGGGGTGAAATCACAGGTAGGGGTCTGACCCTCAGGTGCAGAGCTGAGGACACTGGATGTGGAAGATCACCTTAGTGGGTTTTGGAAAAATACTACTGACTGTGGCAGTTTCTTAATAGAATCCATCCCCTAAGAGACTTGTGTCTCTCTCTCTGACCATTCATGAAACCCAAAATCCAGTCCTGTGGAGGTAGTACGAAAAAACAAGACAGGATGGGCTCAGTTTAGGGGTGATCTATGTTAAAGCCTTCTTCCACAATTTGCACCAAATGACCAGACTGTTTTTGTGGTCTCATTTTGAAAAACTTGATGTCTCACTATAGAAACTGACGGTGATGAGATTTGTGTATGACTTCGGTTTAGTTTTCAGTGTTTCAGAAATATTCTGATGAGCTTGCTTTGACAATGGATGTGTACATCAGTGCTATAAAAGCACAATATCTCATCCTCATTGTGCAGCTCTGAGAAAGAATAATGTGGCTAAAACATAAAGGAGAGCACCTCTTTCTTCTTTAAAGTGAAAATCCGAAAGCTGTGCCTTCATTGTTTAGAATAAGTGAATTTGCTTCCAGCTGAATGGTATTATATTGAATGCTCACCTTTTCTTCACCATATTACTTACACTGATTAAATTCCAGAAAAGGTAATAACAGGTGCTTCTTGTAAGGGTCCTAAAAGGTTGTAATGTCCCTGAGCAGCTTCACATGGGGCCTCCATCAACACTCATGGGCCCAAAAGCCCCATTTAAGCTCAGCCCCAGACCATCTGTCCTTTTTTAGGCTATGTGGTAGGGATGCTGGTCTTCAGCATTTCATTTGGCTCTGCCTCCTGAATAGGCATTAGACATGTGCTGTTGGTAGCTCTCTCCTGGCTGGGGCTCTCCAGTGTGCCTCTTACATCTCCTGTCTTCTGTCTGACTGCTCCAGAGCAGACTCCCTGGATAGACCCTGTGCTTGGTTCGCTGCTTGTTGGGCATGGAGCCGTTGGTGGACCCTGTTACCAGCATTCTGTGAGCTGATTCCACTGCATTGCGCTTGGCTTGCTTGCACCTGGGAAATACTGTGCTAAAGTGCATGCCTTGGCTCATCTATGGTAAGGTGAGAATGTGTAGGAACTAACAAAGTTAAAAATATGCATTTGAAATTAATTTGGTAATGATAGAATTAGTAAAGCCTGATTTTATGTTTTCTTATCCCCTATGGTTTTACGATTATGGTGTTTTGAAGGTATTTTCCATTTCCTTCTCCCATGCCAAATATCTGCACAGCTGTCTTTGTGCATCCCATAGTTACTGGCTGAGTGAAAGAAAATAATGTAATACAGCTGGTTTTAAGTTGCAGATGTGCTGCTGAGCTGCCTGAAAGTTCAAACAGCACAGATAACTTCTGAACCGTAGTTGCAGCCTTGTTCTAGCACAGGTGCCAATTTGCATCCCTTGTCCTTAAGATTTTTTAAATTTCTTTGTCTTTTCACAAACCCTGAAAGAATTTAGTAGCTTTTGAGCAATTCTTTCAAATTAACTCAAAATCGGTTATTTATAAAATCTATATATCCCTTTGGGGAAGGGATGAAAGGAATAGTGGATGGGCAGAAGCCTGGCAGCTTCTTTCCATGGATGACTATGATAAAAGAGGGTATCCGTGCTTTTTGTTAGAAAATCATTGGTGTGAATTCATGTGAAACTTTCAGAAATTTTTCTTTTTAGATTTGGGGAGTAAGGCCTGTCACCTTACTGAGTCTGGGCCAATGCAGAGTTATCAGATACAGAGGAAGAAATTGAGTGAAGTAGTAGGTGAAGGGACCTGGTAAGAGAAGAAAGGGAAAGGCAAGGCCTTGGCTCAGACCAGGATGAAATGTGAAGAAAATTCAATTTGTGAAAGGTTAATGTGTTACACAAGGGATATAGGCTGGGAATAAGCCTATGTTGTCATTCCCACCCTTCCTTGAGGCAGTGAACTCCCTGCATGTGAAAGATGTGCATGCAGGTGGGCTGGGTTTTCTGGGCATGAGGTAGCCATTGAAAGTTTGATGCATGTATCCGGCAGTAACAGGACTTCTCATAAAGAAGGCTGCTCTGCAGCCAGGAGTAATTCCCCAGTGTCTGCCCAACAGAAATTTTCACAAAGCAAAAGAAACTCAGTTGAGAAGAGCGGAGATGATGTTCCTGTTAAAAGTGGTATGAAGTCCTGGCTAAAAAACTTCTAATAAAGGCTGGAATGGTTTGGGAGTGGAGTATAGAAATAGCCTGGGCAAAGAACTTTGCATCTTCCTGTGGAATTGTTTCCCTGGGGAACTGGACTTTGCTCAAGGGCCTTAAATACTCTTGGTCTCTTTCGGTACTGAAGATTGTGCAAAAATGTGGTATCCTATGGTAGGAAGAGACTGTGTTTGGAGGTGCTTAGTGTCTGTGGGGTGGTTAGCTGCAAAAGACCATCATGCATCTAAAGACCTCCTGCATCAAGGAGGGTAGTAGCACTGAGACACCTGGTCAAAATCAGTTACACTGAAAGCATAAGGGTTTAGAGATGGATGTACAAGACCAGAGCAAGCAACGCTTCCATCACAGGCTGCAAGCAGCTCCCTCTGAATTGTGGAGGTTCACTGGTTATTGTCAGCCACCTCACTTAGAGGTCCAGTGGAGAGGAAGGTTGCACAGACATTGCTGGATATTTGTACCACTGAATGATGAACTGAGTAAATTGTTGGCTTCTAAAGATACTAGTGGGTATTTCGTGTTGTCTGGGACTACTGATGTTTGTCAGATGCTCTGTCCAGAATTCTTGATGTCTGAGCCTTTGCTTGCTGAGTGAAGACTGCAATTTGAGGTGGTTATCTGACTAAATGTCTACAGAGTTGGGAAAAAAAAAGACATCTGTCATTTAAATTGCCGTTATAAGCAATATTTTGAGCTAGTGGTAAAGTGAGCTTACTAGCACTGTCAATAAAATGTATCTTTGGAAAGTCTGTTCCACTTTGAGCAAACCTTACTGACTCTACGCATCCTGGGTACCGTTTATGTCTTCAGGGATCACTCAACATCCACATGGACTGGTCTCCTTAAGTGTTAATGTGAGCCTTGGCACAATGGGTCCACAAAGTCTTACAGGAAGTGTCAGAAGGAGCTGCTGCTCAGCTTCCAAAGGTGATATGTTCTACTGAGCCTAGGATTGGGATCTGGTGTAGCAGCTACAGGCAGGCCTGTAATTTGGTTTTGGTCAAAGCAATTCTGCCTTCTGATTTATTTACACATAAACCAGGCCTTTCAGATCTGGCCAACTCCTTTCTGCCTTTGACCAGTTCTTTAAGAAAGATCACCTAACTAAAGAGGAGGTTTACTTGCTTCTTCTCTTACCAGCAGCTTCTACTGTCCCACAGTTGCAATCTCCTTTCTTCTGACAACTTCATTCACCTTAGTGCTGCTCCCAGGCCTGTACACATAACAAAGAGCTGCAGACTGGTTTTACTGCAGCATTTAATGCACTCCATAATTGTTATTAATAGGAAAAAGTAATTTGGGGTGCAGTGATGAGACTGATCTAGGGGCTAGAAAGGATTTCCAGGCTGGAATAGTGGAAGATTGATTACTGGAGGTGAGACAGTCAACTTGCAGAAAGAATCACGAATCTTGGTATGGTTGCAAGAGTGTTAGGTAGAAAAAAACCCAAAGGTTTGGGTTTAAGTTCTTGAATCCTTTCAAGAAGACTTATGTTGGAAGGGCTTTAACCCTCTGAGAGTTCAGCAAGTTGGGTACCTTTATGTACGTGAAAAAAAACTGGATGTAGGACTGTTGAAAAGAAAGGCGCTCTTAAGGAACAAACACCTTGCCTACACAAAAAGGCAGATGGAGCTGAAAATGGTACAAAGCATTCATGATACCTGGACAGTTGCTGTCCTGGCTTATCCCAATGCCTTTTGTGTGAATGGCCCTGGACTCATTATAGATGCAGACTGTTGCAGAGGAGTTGCACAAGTCACCCTGGATGTGGAGTCAATGCGAGTTTATCTTTGTGGCCTTGCTTAGGCAGCTTTTGAAAAGGGCAATGTAAGAAGGCTGAGCTAGTTCAAGTGAAGATATGGGTTCAAGAACCCTGCTGTCTTTACACTTTTTCTTCTGTGGCTTTACTGCTCTTATGACCCCTAGTAAACCCTCTGGAAGAGAACCTGAAGCTAATTAAGAGGGTCATTTTTGTGGCGTTGGCTAAATGGGAAATGGAATTGCTTTCCATTTGCATAAACAGAGGTCTGGCAGCAGCTGCAGCTCACTGTGCCTTGCTGGAAAACAAAAGGGCAAGGTCTGAAATATGTTTCACAAGAAATGCATTTGGTTAAAATGAGGGTTTACAGATCTGCATGCCTAGATAAGAAATATGTGCCTTAATGCCATTCTGTTCTACCCCTTAGTCCTGAGGGAGGTCTTCAGACGTCTGATCCAGGGCTGAATTTTCAAGCTGTGTAAGGTCATGTAATATATAATGCCCTGATGCCCTGCCTATCCTATTGCTACTGAAGTAATAATGTGAAATTGATTAGATACCATCATTACACCAGGAAGGGGATACTTAGGTTGCCTTTTGTATCGTGATGAGAATTCTGGTTTATTTTGGCAACTATTTGGGCTTGAAACAATCATGTTTAATTTGAAATGAAGACAATTGGATTTTTTTATACTATATGTAGGTGATTTTGCAGTAGAGTGCTTACCTGTAAAGGAGATTCCATTGTTCACTGTAGATGATTCATAACTGTGTGGTAGACCTAATTAAATTTCATCATTGCTGGATTTCTGGGTTCAAAATCCAAATCTAGATCTGAGCTCAGTTCTGCTGCCCAGGCTGAAAAGTAGAAAGGGTAGGTGTGACAGTGAGCTTATCCAATATTGACAACAATGAACATTCCAGTGCCATGAGTCAGGCCCCTCCCGAATTCTGTACTTGGTTTAAGTTAATGAGACTCAGAAAAAGTTATCCATTTTTTTCCTGTTCACTTGTGAACCTTTAGGGCTATGCTTAGGTTATATTTTCATTCCCCTCCCATGCAATAGTAAGGCCACAGTTTCCAAGGAAGCCTGTAATCCTTACATGAGCTTTTGTCTCCAGGTGCTCTCAAAATATTGCCAATTATTGAAAAACTTGAAATAAAATGTTATTGGACCTGACTTCAAGCTAGAACAATGGACCTGTTAAAATATTTATAGTTGATGTTAGGGTAGCCTGTGGGAATTGGGTTTGAGAGTTTCATTCAGATTCTTTTATACATACATTTATGTTCTTACTGAGTAAGCAGTCGTAGCTGCAGAGCTGGGAGATACGGTTAGGTTTGACACCTCTGTGTAGTATTGCCTTATTTTTAAGATGTGGTTTTGGACAATAAAGAACATTTTAATTTCTTTGGTTAGCACAGTGTACATCTAATGGTCTGGTGAATGTTTCCCTGGTGCTCAGTCCTAGCAGTCTTCATGGTATGGTGCTTTCTGCCCTCGGTTTTCCACTCTCACTGTCCCTGTCCCGTAATACCTGAAAGCACTGACAGTTCCCTACAGCTCAGTTTCCCATGCCGGTGGGAGGTGCTGATTTGAAGTGAGAACCTATGTAATACCTGAAAGCACTGACAGTTCCCTACTGCTCAGTTTCCCATGCGGGTGGGAGGTGCTGATTTGAAGTGAGAACCTAGGAGTCTCGGATGGCCAGGGTGCTTGCCCAGACCATGCAGTAAGGTGTTTTCAATGGCAGGAGCAAATTGCACTCATTTACACTGGGGAAGTTTTTGAATCAGTTGTAGAAGTACTATAGAAGTTGTTGAAGACCTCCCTAAACTGCTTGCATTTTATAGTATGACTTTTACTCCAAGCAAACACAGATGTAACTGATGTTCTCTCAAGAATTAGCCAAAATTAAGCAAGGTCTAATCAGAATTGGTTTAGGTAGAACTATTTATTATCTAACTTCTGTGAAACCACACCAACAAAACAGTGTTTCCTGTTTCTCCTGCTTTAACCACAGGAGAATGTGTCCTCACAGGAGAGGACTCTGCTGTTTTCAGTTTATCAATAGAGTGCATTCAGAGTCTGGGGTTTTTTTCTTTTACATGTGTGTTTTATTGCAGAGTATTTTGTAAATTCTTCAGTCCCTCTTTCTTTTCAAACTAGACAAATCCATGTAATCAGTCTCAGATCCAGTGTTCTGCTTACCTGCTGTTGCCCAAACCCATAGACTCTGTTTGCCCTCAAGCTTTTTAGTCTACTGGCAGCTGCTCTCATTCCAATTACAAAATATCCTTGGAAATTCAATACCTCATTTTTCTATTATTTAAATTATGGCTCACATTGTAGTTCAATGCATTGAATTAAAGCATTTCCTTACACACATGGTGTCCATGTGGACAGGGAATAGAACTTTTAATCCTAAAACTAGGCATATGTAATAATTACAACACAAAAGATCATTCCTTCTTATTGCATCCTTCAGGTAAGATGAATGTTCATGTTGCCTGGAAGAAGACATAATCTGTATGAGCTGGCTTTAAATCCTTAGGTAGCAGAGGGAATAATCTGTTTTAAGTAACAAATGACCATATTGTGAGTAAATTGTGACCTAGTTTGAAAGTCCAGCAGTAAAAAACAATGGGGCTAACTAAACGTTTGGGCTGTTGTGCAGAAACCCTGTGAAACAGGACTGAAACAGGCTGGGACAGAGGCGTTCTTCTCTAGAACCAGTGGTGATGGTTGGATGGAAATTACCTCTGCTATACCTGTTGGCTTGGATGCATGTGGGACCTGTTTCAGTCCCTGTTTGTTCACTGAGCAAGGAGAAGTAAGAAGAGAGGTTTGACATTATTATGGTGCTGGAGATGAAGAAACTGCAAATATTTTGGTGGTGCTGTGAAGGGAAATTTAAGGGTGTGGGATATTAGCTATAAAGAGCTAGCTTTCAGTAGTGCTTGTGCGATGACTTGTTTTGTTTCTATTGGAGTGTGCAAGTTGCTGTCATGGATCAGGCTAGTGGTCTGTCTGCTCTGCTAACACCTCTGTGAATGGACAACATCAGATACATCAAGAGAAGATTACAGCTGACAGTTGTGGATAACTATTTGGCAGTGGCTGCTGTAAGTCAGTCCTCCTTTCCCATCCTTGGATCAGCTTCTTGTTTATTGCTACTGCCTTCAGGAGTAGAAGATACTGTGCTTTCAGGGGCGTGTAAACATTTGGGATGGCTGAAGCTTCTATTGTCCCAGACAGAGGTTGACCCTGTGGCTCTCTCTACAGTAGAGTCTCTTTGCCCTCTAGTCAAGCCTGGAGTGTTGAATTTTTTCTCCCTTGCTCCCCATTCCACGTGCTTTCTTAAAAAAATTACAAAGTAAATGCAAAACCAGCTACCACATATTTAAGATAACACAAGTAAACTTTTGCAACAAATTCATTAGGGGAAAGTTGCAGTTACATTTGATACACAATCAAACCTTCAAAGGACAGGAAACTTGAAAATTATGAAATATACAAATTCAACTCTGTTTATGCCTTTCCTGAGCCACATAGTTGACATTCTGGTTTTGGATGGTTTTGCAAAGCATTTTCTCAATCCCTTTCTTAATGTGATTCTATTTCACCCTGATTATGCCATTATATGGAGCTGACCTAACAATTCAGCATTCTAGCAAGATGACTCACCCTAAATGTAAACAACTGCTTGCATTCAAAAAAACCCCAAACCCTGTAGTTCATTAGGTTCTTCCTTTCCCTTGTTCATAGCTGAAGTTGTGGATATGGAGTCTGCTTTTCTTCTACTTTGAGAAAATGGAGCCTGGTTTGAGTAATTTTGAGAGCAGTTTAGCAGTTTCTCTTGGGCAGGTACTGCTCAATGAAAGAAAGTACATTCATATTTCAAATTCTCAATAATTGTGGGCAATCCTGATGTATTAATGCATGTTGGTCATGCTCTTTCTTGAATGCAGAGTAGTAAGAGGAATATTTGGTCACCTCAAACCCTGGAAAGGTGATGGAACTGCTCATCCTGGAGGCTGTTTTCTAAGCACATGGAAGACAAGAAGGTGATCAGGAGTGGTCAGCGTGGATTTACTGAAGTGAAATCATGCTTAACCAACCTGACTGCCTTCTATGATGGGACAACTGGCTGGAGAGCTGAGGGAAGGAGAAGGGTGGATATTGTCTACCTGGACTTCAAGGCTTTTGACAGTCTCCTGTGACATCCTCACGAAAGCTCAGGAAGCGTGGGCTGGATGAGTGGATTGAGAACTGGCTGAATGGCAGAGCTCAGAGGGTTGTGATCAGTGGCACAGAGTCTAATTGAGCCCCAAGGGTCAATATTGGGTCCAGTATTGTTTAACTTGATCACCAATGACTTGGATGAAGGGATAGAGCATCTCCTCAGCAATTTTGCTACAGTACAAAACTGTGAAGAGTGGCTGATAGCCCAGAGTGTTGTGCTGTCGTTCAGAAGGATCTAGACAAGCCAGAGAGATGGTCAGAGAGGAACAAAGCAAGTGCAGGATCCTGCACCTGGGGAGGAATAACCCCATGTTCCAGTGCAGGCTGGTGGCTGACCTGCTGAAAAAGATCTCTGTGGAGAGGGACCTGGGAGTCCTGGTGGGTAAGTTGTCCATGAGTCAAAAATGTGCCCTTGTGGCCAACAAAGCCAGCGGTATCCTGGGGTGCATTGGGAAGAACATTGCCAGCAGGTTGAGGGAGACGATCCTCCCTCTCTACTCAGCCCTGGTGAGGCCTCACCTGGAGTGCCATGTCCAGTCCTGGGCTCCTCAGTACAAAATACATGGAGCTCCTGGAGCAAGTCCAGCAAAGGGCTATTGGAATGATTAAGGGTCTGGAGCATCTCTTGTATGTTTGAAGATACTTGTATACTGGACAGTGTCAAGAGGATGAGGCCAGACTCTTCTTGGTGGTGTCAGGCAACAGGCTGAGATGCAGTGGGCATGAACTGAAACACAGGAAGTTCCACTGAACATGAGGAAGAACTTTAATGTGAGGGTGGCTGAGCATTGGAATAGGTTGCTCAGAGAGGTTGTGGAGTCTCTTTCCTTGGAGGTACTTAAGAGCCATCTGGACACAATCCTGAGCAATGTGCTCTAGGTGACCGTGCTTGATCAGGGAGGTTGGACTAGGTGACTTCTGGTGGTACTTTACAGCCTCAACCATTCTGTGATTCTTGGCGCAAATTGAATTATGTTACTTGTGAAGTATGTTCTTGAGCAAGAGATGAAATGTGCTGTGCAGCAAATACTGTTATGATACCTTAAAGGCAGGGTAGTCTAACTCAGTGGGATGATCTGCTTGACTGCTTGTGATAATACTTTGAGTAAAACCATTGCTGTAACTGTATGTATTGAGGAAAATAATTGTTAATGATAAATTAGTTAGGTACACAACTACAGGACCTCTGAACTTTAGAAATTAGTCAGTTATAACGTTCTTTGTTACTTTAAACTAAATGTAATCAATGGTTAGATTATAATTGATAGGCTGTTTTCTGAAAATACGGATTTCTGTAGCTCTTAAATCTACAATGATTCTAAAGTATACCTTCTACAATGATTTTGTATCACAACATAGTAACTGCTTTCCCAGCCAAGTACTGTCATCTCTGCTTGAAGTATGGTGCTAGTGTGATTTTATGTTTTCATGTCTTTGCCTTTCCATGATATCAGTGAGAACAAATGTGTTACCAGCTGCACTGGGCACAAACAGATCCCAGTTATATCTGGCAAGAATTTTGGGGAAATCTACCATAAAGCAAAACTTGGAAAAACTCGTTCTACTTTAATAGTGATAAGCTTCCAAAACTTGAAATGTTTGGACTTAAAAACCCCATCACTAATGAGTGATTAAACAGGGGTGTCTTCAACCAGTTTGCCTTTCCTTGGAGGGTGTTTTCTTAAGCAATGAAAGCATGTACAGTGTGCTCTATTTATAACTTAGAAAACATATGTAGTACCAATGTCTTTGGCCACATCACTTTTATTGTGTTTGCAGAGCAGTTACTGAGCTGTTCTGCTTTGGAAGTGCAAAAAAGGATTATATGGGATGTGCAACCTCCTTCCAAACTTCTATATTTCAACAAGTAAAGACTGAAAGGATATATCACATGTGTCCAACCATGATGGCCTTTAGTCAGAATCTGCTGTATGTTATGGGAGCCTTCTGTTTGGCTTCAGTATATACTGGAAGAGGGCCTTTGGCAGTATCACCATTAGCAGCATCTTTTATTCAGTACATATGCTAAATTAAAGTGAGAATGTGCCCAAAAAATGGTGTTTGCATGTTACTATTTAAAGCCGGGTGTGGTGGTGGGATATTTAATTTGTCCCTCAACAAGCTGAAAGAAAAATCTGGCTAAATAACTTATCACTCATCGTGTTCAAGTGTGTTCTGTTAGAACATTGTCTGGATTTAGTGAGGGAACAATGTATATGTGTAGAAAATTATACTTCTATTAGAGGGTCCTCTTGATGACCAGGTAAAACTTATTAATGGTGATATTGTTGATGACCTTCCATATGGCTGCCACTGTGGGCCCCATGGAAGTCACTGAGCCTGAAGGCCTTACCAGGCTCACAGACCCTGTGTGGATGCCTGAGATGGAGGGACCTTAACTTGACCATTAGCTCACAAGCTGGGTTTACAGGCATGGTGGCTGGTGTTCTGTAAATTGTCTCAGTGTGCTCCTTCCTCCTGCAAACATCCTGCAGCTGATTTGGAAACCTATGAGCAGGATCTTCCTAGGATGCAACTTTGATGAAGCTGTTCTAAGAGGAGGGCTTTGTATGCACAGTTAAAATCATAGGTCTGGATGGGTGTGGGCTTTAGGGCAGTCACTATATAAAGTCTGGGATAAAGACAGCACAAGTTTTTTGGTATTTCTCTGCTGAGGCTGTCAGGAGCTCTGATTGTGTTCCTGATGGATCATTAGGATTAACTGCCCAGGTCCTAGCCTGTTGTGATCCTGCCTAGCTCACCCTTCCTGATGAGGGTTGAAACTGTTTAGCTCCCCTGCAAAACTTCCTTCATAGTGACATCTACAATAAAATTAGCTGTGCCATGTCACTGGTTCCCAGTGAGTATTGAAGAAGGGTGGCACACTTGTTTTGTATGTTCTGCCGATGCTGCCTGCTGTGCTTGTGCTCTCATCTGAGTACATGGGCAGTCTGTCAGCCTTATGGACTTAAACTGTGCAAAAAAATCACTCCTGCACAGCTGATTCATTTTAAGGGAAAATAGATCCTAGGAACAGCAATCTTCCAGTCCCCTTATATGGAAGGAATGGCTTGGGCCTGACTTAAGAAATGCATGGCAACTAGCCAAAAGAGAAAAAAAAAATCCTTTAAGTTGCTTATTAGTATATGGAATGTCAAAATTGCCATGTATTTGTTCATCTAGGCAGGGTTGGCAAACTCTGTAATTGATGCCTTTTCCAAGTCATAGGCGTATGGCAAGAAACTCTAAAATTTGCTTAAAAAAAATGTTTTTGAATGTCTGTCCAGTAGGATCACTTGATCTGTGCAGTTTGAGATCCTTAGTGACAATTATGTGTGCAATGAGGGTTAGGAAAGATGCATGAATAAAACATTTACATAAATATAAATCAGAGGGACACAATGTATGGTTTACATCACTACATGTTTTAAAATCCATCCGCTGTCTCATTTTTCTGATTTTAGTCAGAATGAAAGGCTTTTTTAACCCCTCAATTAAACCACTTAGTACAGCGATTACCTCATGCTACTTTCATGCCTAAATACCCAGACTTAGGCATAGCCCAACAATTTGCCCCAAAATAACAGAAACTGATTCTGCCCAGTATTTTTATGTATGTACTTTCCCCACAGTCAGTTGCTTGGATTTTTTGTTGGATGATTGGAAGGTGGAAAACTGTTCACAATAGTCTGAACAAGAACATCAGTGTTTGAACTAATGTTACCAAGTGTCTTGTTGAGTTCCAGGTGGAGTTTGATTTGGTGGAGTGTTGCATAAGATTTGCACGTGTGCAATTTAGCACATGAAGTGAAGAACCACAGAAAGGTGACACCCTTAGGAAAGAATTGAATTAGTCTTGGGGGAGGTCTTCTGGAAGCATCTGTGATCATGCTCAAATTCCCTGTGGTCATCTGTGTAATAACCTGTGGCACTGCACAGCAGAATTGCCACTAAATCAAGTAAGGGAGCAATTGCTCCATGTAATAACTTGTTTTCTCTTTCTGGTCTTCCCTTCAAAGCTGTTTGCTCTTTACACAGAGGGTTGCTTCGGTTCCCTTTAAGGATCTTGCCTGTGCTTTGCCACCTGCCACCAGTGGTTCCACTTTGAGGAGTGCTTCCACAAAAGCACTTCAAATCTTTTAAATGGCAACTCTTTTTACTAGTGGCTTTAACTGTAGAAATAAAATGCTTTACCGAGTATATACGTCAAACAAATTTAGCATGGAAACCAGAGGTTACATGATTTTTGATTTGTGGATCTGAAGCAGTGAAGATTCTGCAGCATCTTTCTTTCTTAAAATCACTTTTTTTATGATCCCCAAATAGAGTCCACCACATGGGTGGTTTATTTTTTTGGGTGTTTGGTTTTTTTTTTGGTTTTTTTTTTTTTTTTTTTTGGGGGTGGGGGGGGGGTTTTTTTTTTTTTTTTTGCTTGTTTTAAGCCATTTGTTTTCTTGGTCGCTGGTTGGTCCCAGCAGGCAGTGTGGGTATTGCCCAAAGCTGTCTATTCTGGTAAACAACCTATGTGTGACCCATTCCCTTTTTGATATGTATATGAGTTTATTCTTTCTTCTCTTTTTTTCTTAATATTGCCTTCAAATAACATCTGTGGCCTTTAAATAACAATTCCTGCCATTCCAGATTATTTGTTTCCAGTTTTGCAATGACTAATTTTTTCCCATTTAGGTCTTACGTAATTCAAACTTCTTAAGAGAAGCAACGCGTACAGTTGTCAAAGTCTGGATAAATCCCTGTATTACGGATTTTAGCATAATTATACAGTGTTTACTCTGCATTTGATCTTTGTTTTGGATATCATTCTAGCTTGAGAACTGTAAGCCATTAACTTTGTAGCCATATAACTTTATTTTAGAGTAAGCAGAGCTCTATTGAGATTTCTAGTCTCAACTCTTTTAGCCACTTTTGGAGTCCAAACTAGTATATTATTACAGAGAAAATATTTACATTTATTAGAAGTCTATTTTTAAAAATTTTTGTATTCCAATAAACTGTGTTCAAAGCTGTTGCTACATGAATTTAATTAGATCCCTTTTTATGCTGAGCCTTTCCATTTTCCCCCGGAATCTTATTTGAACACACTGTCTTAACACTAATGGTTACCATTTTATTATGAGGAGATTAATAGATCTATTTTTATGGATCTTTGCCTTGTCACAGGTTTGCTGCTGGACTGTAACCATATGCAGACACGTTTAAATTGGCAAATGTTTGTGAAATACCATAATTCAGTAGTATATTTGCCACTCAAATGGTCAGTGCGTGATCAGTTATGTGTTTTGTTGGATTAGTTCAGTTTGTGGAGGTGGTGTTGTCTGTCAGACATCAATGAGCTCTAAACAGAAGTGATGGTGATTGGGTAATGAAAGTTTTTTGCTTAGAAAAGCACAGCTGAAATCTGCTCTGTGGAAAATAAGGAGGTGATTTGTGACAGACAACAATTCATTACTGAAGGCAAATTGTGCCTGTCAAATTTAGTGGCCTTCTACAATGGGTTTCCAGCATTGGTGGATAAGGGAAGTGCAACTGATGTTACCTACCTGGACTTGCACAAAGAATTTGATACTGTCCTGCATGACACCCTTTTCTTTAAACTGGAGAGACATGGATTGGATGGATGGACCATGCAGTGAACAAGGAATTGGCTGGATGGTTACTCTCAAAGATTTTCAGTTAATGGCTCAGTGTCCAAGTGGAGACCAGTGATGTCTGTCAGGGGTCAGTACGGTACTGGCACTGTTTAACATCTTTGTCAGTGACATGGATATCGATATTGAGTGCACCCTCAGCAAGTTTGCTGAGACGCCAAGCTGTGTGGTGCAGTTGACACACTGCAGGGAAGGGATGCCATCCAGAGGGACCTTGGCATACCTGAGAGGTGAGCCTGTGCAAGTCTCAAGGAGTTCAACCAGGCCAAGTGCAAGTACATCTGGGCTGGGGCACTCCCAAACACAAGTACAGGCTGAGCTGAGACTGCACTGAGAGCAGCCCTGAGGTGGAGGACTTTGGAGGACTCGATGTGACCCAGCAACCTGTGCTTTGCAGCTGAGAAAGCTGATTGTATCCTGGGCCACATCAAAAGAAGTGTGGCCAGCAGGTCGATGGTGGCGTGTCTCCCCTTTTTTATCTGCTCTTGTGAGACTCCACCTGTAGTACTGCCTTCAGCTCTGGGCCTCCAACATAACAAGGATGTGGACCTGTTTGTGTGAGTCCAGAGGAGTACCTCTTCTGTGAAGACAGGCTGAGATAATTTGGCTTCTTTACCCTCGAGAAGAGAGGGCTCAGGGGAGACCTTATAATGGTCTTCCAGGATTTAAAGAGGGCCTACAGGAAAGCTGCAGAAGGACTTTTTACAAGGGCATGTAATGATGAAACAAGGGGGAATGACTTTAAGATGACAGGGGAGATTTAGATTAGACATTAAGAAGAAATTCTTTACTATGAGGGTGGTCAGACACCAGAACAGATTTTCCAGGCAAATAGTGAATGCCTCATCCATGGAAGTGCTCGAGGCCAGGCTTTGAGCAACCAAGCCTAGTGGAAGGTGTCCCTGCCCATGGCAGGGGGTTGGAACTGGATGAGTTTTAAGGTCCGTTCCAGCACAAATCATTCTATGATTCTATGTATGTGGACATTTTTTGTTGGAGTTGCCTCATAAAACTGTGAACACTGGTAAGTGTTAAGACATCTTTAAGGCTGCTGACCCTGTGAAATTTGCTTGATGTTCTGTGACTGCTGTATTCTTAGGAGACCAAACACAGCTGAAGCTGTCTGGGACTTGAGGTAGTATGAACCAAAAGTTCTCTTTTTATCCTGGAGCTGCTGTGTTGCAGCCAGCTGCCAAGTCCCAAAGGGAGAATTTGACCTGTGATTTGTGTGTATGTATTGAACTATAGCAACTGACCAAGCTGAGGAGACCTAAGGCACTTCTCTATATATCATCCTGGTCTTTCTCAGGGGGATGTGATGGCGGGGATTCCCAGAGAGTCTGGCATGGCTGAACTTTTGTGATCTTGCTAGTGATTTGCTCTGAGTAATCATTTCACTTTTTTCGAAGAGAACTTTGTCTCTGAAAATGGAAGATTTTTTTAATACTTGCCAATATACAGAACTTACAGGGAGAAGATATTAGTGTTATTGCTAACCAAATGTCTCTAATTTCCCCCATTTTCCCATACCAAACATTCCCACATTAGTGACAACTGGTTCATCTGACCCAACCTTTATGAAAAGCAGAATAACAATTGCCAATAGTTTCCAAAGTCAGTATTGAAAGTTGTCCTGATGTTCAGAGGTGTTAGGTGACCCCAGGTCCTGTATTTTTCATCTTTCAGACTTGGGTCTCCCAGATGCAGATCACATTTTCTCAGTTGCTAGTGGCTGTACTTGTATTGTATTGTATCCTTCCTAAGGTGACTAGGTTTCTGGAAATGTATGTGATCTACCTGAGGGTTACTAGTTGCTTAAAGTGCTCAGGTAGCTTTGGTAACCCAGTCTGGATTCCAGTCACCTCGATGGTACTAAATACTTTATTTCTTTTTAACTTGGCACCACTGAAATTAATGTGATTTATTTGTGGGCTGAGGTAAACGTGAAATCTGGTATCAGAAATCTGTCTTTTTCAGTAGCGGTGAGAAATGGAAAGAAATAAACACTGCCACTTTCTCATTAATGCCATTACCGTACCCCATCAAACATGTGCTGATAAATTTGAGAGGCTTATATTATTCATTAGGCATATGCATTCATTAGTGTAGCCATCATAAAATAAACAGGGGAGTGTCCAGCATGGGGAAAATTTCAGAGAACAAGAGCTCACATTATGCAAAGCTATGATGATAAATGTCTCCTGTGGCATAATTTTAACTCTTACCATCTGTGATTCCATGTTGCTATAGCAACTTAAAGTAAATATTAAAAATAGTCTGAAACCAGGAAAAGCACAGCAGGGAACGTCTGTCCTGAAAGAAAACAAGCCCTCAATGTGACCAGGCAATGGCAGGAATAAAGACTGATGAGAACTTCAGGAGTTTTAGCTCAGAGAACTTTCAGTATGCAGGGGTGGGTGAGAGAAGGATCCCAAAACAGTATTTAAAAGTGGTTTTAGCTGTGCTACCAAAACATTATCAGAAGCTTAGTGCTGTACTTGTCATCTGTTTTCAAGTTTGAGCTCGAGAAGTAATTTTACTTTTAACTGTTAAGAGATTTGCATATATGTATAAAAATAAATATGATTTTACATTTTTAACAGATGTGTGATTTTTGTTGAGCTAGGGAAGGGATGAAGAGCCCTTCTGATGCAGTTTTTTAAAGCTATGAGCTTTAAAAAATAGTATTCATCTGTTCATCAAATGATGCCATTCATATAGTATTACAGCTGAGTGTTTAGGCCAAAGTCAGGGCTCAAAAGGAGAGCTGGACTCTCATGCCAGGCCAGCACAGGACCTGTTTTCAGTGGGTCCCTTCTGGAAAATACAGAACCTGAACCCCATGCAGCAGGAAAAGAAGGAAAGAAAGGGTGAAAGACTGCATATAAGTGGAAGGGCCATGAAGAGTTGTTTAAATAATTGCAAGTGTTGTGAAATGGCAGAATGCTTCAAAAACTTAGGAACTTTATTCTTTTGGGGGGAGGGGGATGACAGGGAGAGCTGCTAAATTAACTGGGAATACCCTATCAAAAGAAATCCTTGGCTGAAGAAAAAGCTTTGCATGGAAAGAAAAGCCCTGCTTGGGGGAATTGCTAACTGTTCTGGGTGTGTCCTTGCTTTAGACTAATTGCAATGAAGATTTGTTTAGCTTCCTTGGTGAGTGTTCCTGTATGTTTTTCAGTGTTCCTTTTCATTTGGCTGTCACCTCAAGAGTGATTTATGATGAGAGATGAGAAAACAAACTTAGCTTTGATATTAGGCAGGAGCCAGGGAACTTAGATGTAATCGCTACTACATAACATCCTGTGCAGTTTTGTGCTCATTGTGTGCACCATGGTGGACTTAATGCATAAAATCTCCTTTGAGCTTGCAAATCAACACAGCCTGGATATACAAACCAGCCTGGGAATTCAGTGCCATCAGCACAAATTGAGGGTCTTTGGCTGGGCTAAGGATTCATGAGACCAGAGGAACATAAATCAGAAATTGTTTGGCCCTATTATCACTGGTAACCTGATAGGCAGGTTTTTATCTGCAGCCTTATTGTGTGCTCTGTGACAATGATAACGAATGCAAATTCTAAAAGGCAGCCAAATGTAGGTGCTTTGATTTGTAGAGAAGCTCCGACTCACCAGAACAGCAACTTTTAGGGGAGAAAAGTCATGTGAGTTCCAGTTGCAACTACTGTATGTCTGAGTTTTCCTACACGTGTTTTTTCATTCCCTCTTTCATTCTCTGCCTTCTCAGAAACCTCGGTGTAATCTAAGAGTTTTCTATATTTGGCCAGAGCTGCTGATCAGTGCTGCCCTCAGCCTGCTGTGTATCTGGAAACTGTGAATGCTTCCGTGGCACCAAACCAGGCTAACTGCATGGCTTCTGTGCAATGAGGCAGCTGCTCTGGAAGTATTGAGAGCTATTGATTCTGTTCAAAACACCTGCTGTACGTATGCAGTAGGGCTGAGGCACCTCAAAAGCCTTAGATTCATGACCAAACCTAGTTGGGGAAGGTCTAAGGTTTAGGTTACAAGGCTGTATATTCTTTCTGCCAAGTTAATTGGGACAGAAATGGGGCATCTTGTTTGGTGGTGTGATCTGGAAAAAAGCTTTCAAAGTTATTCTGTAATCTGGGAGAGCCCTGTAACACTTTCTCCTCACCAATACAGCTTTTTCCTGGCTTGCTGTCCTAGTCCCAGGTGAGCTACAGAAAAAACCAAGAAGGTTTTCCCTGAAACCTCTGTTTTGAGAGGTGATGAAGGGAACCAATGCATTCATCTATTAGGATATGTCATAAGGTAGCAGTTTCAGTCTTAACGTTGGCACTCCTGTGGTGGATTCTCAACACCCATGACAAACTGAAAATTCTCCAAGCCCCATTTGACTCTACTTTAGCTAATCAAATAATTTATCCAAAGATTTACCTGCTTCATCTGGGCTGCAAGTATTCCTTGTGCAAAAGGGCTTCTTTGGAGCCTTTAGACTATTGTGCAGACTTGTGGCCCTCACTCTTAGCATTTTTTATTGTTCCTGTACTCCAGTTCTGCCTGCTTAGTTTGTGGGAAATCCATGCGCATACCAAAGTTCTTTCTGACCTGCTGCAGGAAGGAAAGGGTTTTCCAGGATTCTGGGAACAAGCCAATTTCTTGAAAGTCCTGCTGGAAACCCTGCTTGGAAGTTGCATAGAAAATATTGAAACTTTAATGTATCTGCTCAAAGAGTTCATTATTCAATAGTGTATCTAGTTGGATGGGGTGGAGATGCATACATACATGTGCTTAGTGTATGTATTACTTAACACAGACTGTGTGCTTGGCAGTCTTGTCTTACTGCTGAAGATAAAGTGTTTCCTGCTTTGAGGAATTTACAGCCTAGATGGACACTTCAGGAAGACAGAAAATCCGGCAGCAGCTCAAGATGGAAGAGTTCATTTTAGGAAGTTTATCTCTATTTCATGATGGTGATGACATATTTTTTACTTGGAGGAGTAGGGTTTATGCTGATGTACTTTCAGCTTTTATGCCAATCTCCTTATGTATTACATTAGATGGTCCCTGCTGCAAAGGTTTGAAATCTCAATTGGATTAAGATATCTGATCTCTGCTTCCCAAAAATTCCACTGTGTTGTCAAATGAAAACAGAAAGCTCATGGAAGACATAGAAGTGTACAAAAGGCCTGCCATATTTCACCAGGATTTACTCTGACATCTGTATGTAGCTAGTTGATATTTCCTTTTTTTCTTTCTTTCCTTTTGGCCCAAATAGCAACATAACTGAAATCAGCAGCACACATTCTTTAATGCATCTAGAGAATTCAATTACTGTTTTATGAGGGAAGTGATAGCCAGGCAATTAGGATTTCCATTTGTGTGATCCTCTACTTAATGGTGGCAAACATGTAGCATTAAATAAGGTTATTGTAGCTGTGAGAGGAAAGCTAAGGGCAAATTTACTCTGTTTACAGTTTGACTGTAGAATTTTACTTCTTTGGAAACTGCAGATGTTTACAAAACTTCCATATAGCTGCTTCCTGAAGCCGTCTTGTCTTTAAGCTGAATGCTTAGATGGTCCAGAAGTTCCCTAACTCTACTTGCACAGAAACCTTGCTCCAGCTAGCTCTGAACTTGACCCCTTAATGAAAAGCCCTTCTTAGGTTTTGTTGTAGTGCAGGACTTTACAGCATAGGTCTGTGTATGTTTTCAAACAAACCTGAGCCTTGTTTTGCCTGAATTGAAGTTTAGTTTGTAGCCAGTTTAAGTCTCTATGTCTGCATTTGGGCTGTAAGGAATATAAGGGGTTTGTATGTACTTGAGAAACTTGTACAAAATTTAGGGTTTTTTCAACTGAGTGCTGTTTTGCAGTTAGCCATATTGTGCTTTCTGTCTTCTGTGCTGGAGACGTATTATTAAACTGTATATAACTTCCAAGTTCTAAAAGGCATTTCCTTCCGTACCCCATCCCCTTGACTTTCCATCTTGCGCGGGCTGCAATAGTTTCCATACTCGCTGTTCAAGATCTGGAGAGCTCATGGTGACTATCGTTTTATTCTGCTGAGTATTTTAAAAGTTGTAATGAGGCTGTGTGGTAAAGTTAATAGACCCTCTTGGTTATTCTCACAGTACTTGTAAAAAATCACTCGGTGTCATGACTTCACATGCAGCTGACTGTATAAAATTAGGAGTACTCTTAATGCCTGTTCTCTGATATATCTATCTATCTATCTCATCTATATATAAAATTTTAATTTGTGCCATGAAAATGCAATCATTTTATCAGGGAGATAACCCAGAAGTTTCCAAATGGTAATGAATAACATACCAAGTCCTTTCTGTGTTCAATAATAAAGTTCAAGGCATAATGTACTGGACACATGGGAAAAGATCCTTTTTGCTTGCAGATGATTGATGTGCCAACCTTTCACTCTGCTTTCTGCATGCTTGTGCTTGGAGATGCACCAAGTCACCCAGAGGACGCACAGTGATCTTTTGCCTGGACACTTGGTGGACCACTAAGCAATGTGAGGACACCAGACCATCTCTCACAAAGCAGAGAGTCGCTGATAACTGAGACTTATTTTTACTGTGAACAGGAGAAACTGGTGCTTTTTATTTGGATGGTAATTCCTATCCCCTAAGGATGCTTTATGACTTCTACATTTGTCTTTTATGGTTGGGTTGCCATGTTGGCCCAGAGGAAACTAGTGCTCTGTTGGCAGTCTCTGGGCAGCATTAGTTGATTCAGGGGGAGGTGGTATGTGCTCTGACCATAAAACCAGCTGCAGAGTTACTCATCACCTTGACTGTCTAGATAGGCCCAGGTAAGTGTGGTTTTTCTTTTCTTTTTTTCTTTCCCCAAGAGGAATAAGTTTATAGTCAATGGGATAGGCTCAACCTTTCCACAATTTATTAATTGTCAAATGAATAAGCTCTTAAGAAAAAAACATATAAGTTTTCAGATGTTAGCAACGTACAATTATATATCTAAGGCTAAGTACTTTTGTAAAAGGTCATAACAGCACTCTGTTAAAAACTGGTAGTCATATTTCACCATAATCTTTTGTTGATGCTAATGGTACCAAAGAATTACTGAGCAAAAATTAATGTCTTGGAAAAAAAAAATCCTTAACAAGGCAAAGAATAAAAATGACATCTATAAATGTCTGGTGTTTCTTCTTTATCTGAAAACCCAGACAGGGTACTTAATCAAATGTTCTCTTCTGGAGGTATAAAACCATGTAGCTTCTGGCCAATTTATCTGAAATACAGGCAAGGAGGAAAGCTATTTTTTAAGGTCAAGGTTTCTGCTAATTAATAATTTGGCAAGCTGGTGATTTCTATCAACTGCATAAGAACAGTGGCATGGTGGTATCTTCTACCTACACAAGTGCCTAGGCTCTCAGGAATTCTGCAAGTATTCTGAAGCTTCTTCCTCTAAATGCCTCTATATTACTATTTTGAATTTAAATTCAACCCTCAAAGGTATGTGAGAGCTGCAGAGTATTTAATACACTGATATGAAGTGTCTGTAAGTTGTATTCTATGCCAAATTATGCAGCAGTACTTCTGTATAGCATATACAGTAATTAGATATGGAACCCAAATTTAACGTTTGGCCTAAGGGAGTTTAATTCAGTTGATTGTAGTGTTGGTGGGAAAACGAATTCCATAATTTAGGCTGAGATCTGATGTCCCCCACAGTATTTGAGTATTCAAATAGAAGGTTTTGGGTGAAGTCCATTTCTAATATTCACACTAATTTATCATTTTAACTGACATCCTTGGAGCCCAGTACAATTGTAGGTTAAACAAAAGGAAAACAGGATATTAAGGATCTGATGGGTTGCATCCAAGTTTTGTGTGAGCCTCTCTCCTAGCTTTCATGGAATGTGGCCCACTGTAGAAATAGTTCTTGAATTCTTTTCACTGGAAACACTGACAAAAATTAATATGCCCCTAAAGTGAAACAGACCTGGGAAACAAAACAAAACTCAGCCTCTTGTAATTGTCCAAGCCAAAGGAAGTGCAGAAGCTAAACAAATACCATGAGAACTGAAGAGAAGATTTATGCTTTCAGTTTTAATTCTTTAAAGTATGAATAACAAAGATAAGGTAATGGTGGTCTATCTGCTAATTAGAATAGTCCTGGAGATATACTGAAAATGGAAATTTTAACTGTTCAGAGCCTTACTGGAATTTACACAGTGTGTATTGAAAGAGGTGATTTTTAGAACGGTCCAGGTTGCATCTGAACCATGGTGCTGCAGTTTGGTTGCAGCAATCCATCCTTAAAACCTGGTTTCTTCAGAGCTGCAGTGTATTCTGAGTGTGCAGCCATGACTAGCAGAAATAAAGGCCTTTAAGGATGAGTTTCAATGGAAAAATCTGGTAGGATACATCTCCAGTGGGGTGAACTTACCTTAAAATAGATGTCATAATTCTTAAGGCCCATTTATGGATCCACTAATTTCCCTTTAAATATGTTTACTAGCTGGTTTGGTAACTTGTCACACTTTAACAAGTGTATCACATTCTAGAGTGAGAAGATTAAGTAAATTGGGAGGTTACTGAGATGTATCTCAGTAACAGTCCCAAACAAGTGTGAAAAATTCACTGTGAACCAGGTTTTTTTTGAAAGCTCAGCACATCCACCTTTCATCGGGAAGTAACTGCTCCTTAGTGAATGATATTTTCCTTTGCTATTGTAATTTGTGTGGAATTGTTTCCACTGTGAAAGAGTGGTGTGATTTTTGTAGTAATGTTGCTGGTTTTGCAGTTTCATGCATATGGCTATTGTCAGGATACAAAAATGAGATCCTGGAAGTTGTAAGGAAAGCTACTTTGTCTTTTATTATGCATAAACTGCAGTGATTCAATTGATGCTGAATCCCTGCTTGCAGGCTGGTTGTTGTTGTTTGTTTTTTTTTTTTCTTTATTTTTTCTCCTCTTTTTTAGAGTTGAATTTATTATGGGTACAGTGCTATTGTGGGAAATCCCCACTCTTCAAGAGTAGTTTTGCTGCTGACTTAAATGGTGCCAGTCAATATAGCTTTAAATGTAACGGGCTTAATTGTGCAGGAAGGCAGTGCTTTGCATGAAAGAGGATATCAAAATTCAGTTATTCTGTGGAAAACAGTACTGTTTTAAGTGGGCTGTGATAGTAAGTATTGAAGAATATATTTATCTAGGGAGCAAAATAGCTTCTAAGAAACCTGATTTTCAGAATGCAAAAAAAAAAAAAGGGCATTTAATTTTTTTTTCATGGGATGTGTTGGTGGTTTTTTTTTTCTTTTGTTTTTATTTTTAATTTTTTTTAATTTATTTTAGAACTTGACTTCTGGCCTCTGCTCCTTTTGCTTAGCCAAGAATGCCTGAAAATGTTTGTTCTGAATTCCTCTCCTGTTGTGATTTGCAGCATAAGGTACAAAGTCCAGAACTTCTCTTTGAACAGGTGGAGGCCCTGTGTGCATGCTTGCCACTGCTAAGTAATGAGCACTTAGACCTCTCAGTACACGGTACTATTGAAATTGTGCTGGAAATAGTTTCTGGACAAACACTAAAAATCCTGAAGTTTTAAGTCAAGGAAAAATCCCTCTTACCTTGCAAGTAACTTGCAGGAATAAATGTAAAACAAAGTCTGCGTTAGATCACTCTAGGTACTTATTGCAGTACACCACGGTTAGGAAGAGGAACTCATGATCTATTCCTCCACTGTATACATTCCAGAAAAATGTGTTTGTTGAGTTTATTTATAGGCATTTCTGTGGTGCTCACCATTGCAGTATTGTTTCACTGCTCTTAGTGCATTCATGCCAGGTTTCTTAACAGAAACAAAACAATGAATGTATTCATGCTTCTAAATGCACTGAGCATTAAATGTGAAATTAAGTTGCGAAAAAACTGGGCTATGCCTAGTTTTCATGACTTGCAGCAGTGTTTGTTTATCTAGACATTTGCTTGTTCTGGTTAAGGGCACATGTGATAGGGAGTACAGCTGCCTGGAAAATGTTAATCCCTTTAGTGGCCTGCTTCTCTCCCAGTCCCCAAAATGCTAATGGCAATGAAAATAATTTCACTCTTAACAAGAAAATTACATAAAGTAAAATAATAAAAAATGTGACAAGTTCTCGCTTAAAATTTGATAACTGCCATCTGTCCCTGCAGTCCCTCTCAACCTCAGGGTGTAGTTCAGCATTTTTGTTAGTGGGGCCATCATGCAGTGCATCATGAGTAGCCCCAGTCAGCTGAAAAACTTGGCCTAAAAAGAGTGAATTTTTGAGGTATTTGTCCTAGAAATCTTGAGAGGCAATATGTTAGCATTTCTGAAGTTTTTTGGACCTAGGTCTATTCTATTTTTGTGGTTGTTTTGGTGCAAAAAGTTAGCAGTTTTCAAAGGAAAATGTGATTTGGGGGGGGGGGGGGGGGGGGGGGGGAAGACCTAATGAAC
>NW_009923347.1:53034-73842 GCF_000696875.1 Nestor notabilis
CCTGCTACTGATTGATGGTTAAAATCAGCATAATTTCTCTTATTCTTGGTTAATACCATTGAGCCACTGACTGGAGAGAAAAAAAGTGGTATAAAGACTTAACTCTTCATATAACTTCACATGCTTGGAATATTATCTGTAATTTTTAATGTTATCTCTACTAATATTTTGGCACAAATCTATCTCTGCAATAGGATGCAAAATGAGAACAGGAAGAAAAGTTAGGGGAAAAAAAAAGTTGTAACTGTCAAGTCTTACATCTACATCATTAGTACACCATGTGTGGCTTCTCTGAAAACTAAAAAGAAGCAGAAAGCTTTGATTCTCATAACTCACATGCACAATGAATACATCTTTGGGTGTACATTTTCTAAAGTTTTTGCCAGTCTTGAGGATGTTGTAACTTGCAAAAGAGCCTGAAGCTAGAAAGAATGTGCTAAGTAAAGAATGCAATGGAAATTCAGAGACTGACAGGAAGAGGAGAAATACGATCCTGGAGAGCTTTTCTGGTAATCATAGAATCATACAATAGTTAGGGTTGGAAAGGACCTTAAGATCATCTAGTTCCAACTTCCCCTGTTATGGGCAGGGATGCCTCACACTAGACCATGTCACGCAAGGCTTTGTCCAACCTGACCTTGAACACTACCAGGGATGGAGCATTTACCACTTCTTTGGGCAACCTGTTCAGTGCTTCACCACCCTCACAGTAAAGAACTTCTTCCTTATACCTAACCTGAACTTCCCTTTTTTTAGTTTGAACACATTACCCCTTGTTCTGTCGCTACAGTCCCTGATGAAGAGCCCTTCTAGGGCATCTAAATCTGAGGAGGAGAGTATAATACTCAAATCCAGTCTGAGGAGGAGACATACAATACTCAAAGCCATAGCTGATATAAATCAGCTATTCGAAGTGAAATTCCTCTGAGCAAAAAGAACAGGAAGAGAACTGATATGAGTGGAGAAGGGACTTTTTTGGTCGAAGATGTGAGGGACAAAGCTTGTGCTCCTCTGCTGAGCTGTTGTGGGGATGCTGTCTATGACCAAAGAAATGAAAAGTTGCAGGGGTAGGTGGTCCTCCAAGAGAAAGAGATGGGAGAAGAACTGATTGCCTTGTTGAAAATTAGCTGAGAAAAAACTTCCAAGGATAATCTTTCTTTAGAAGTTTCTTTTGAAGATTTGTTTTTCTTATCTTTTTGTTGTTGTATTTCCGATTTGTAACAAAATGCTAAATTTTACTCTATGAAAATTAACTTGGCTTATTTTTGTCCTGCTTCTATTGCTGTAAGAGAGGTTTTAGGGGAACCTTGTTGGTCATGAGAACTCTCTTGTTGTGGGCAGTCAGACTTCAGAGTTCTGAAAACTCATATGCCAAGTGTGAGGAAATTGCTTCCTTGACACATGTAGGCCTGTACCCTTTTGTCTTGCAGGATATGGTGAGAAGATTAGTTGTGACTGTCAAGTAGACCCTCACCAGTGTAACATGCACATGATTGGCTCACACCAGGAATAAACTTTGTTTATCCTCATTGAAAATACTCTTTCTAACCCTGGGCAACTGAATGGTAGCAACTATCATTTAGCCCAAGCTTTGGTGGGTATCACAGATGTAGTGGAAGTTTGTTGTTTGTCTTCCCTTCCACATCTTTCTTGGGATACTATACTAGGGAGAAATCCTTTATGAAGATAGGAGTGTTTCTGTGTCTGGATGTTATGAGGAGTTTATGTGCCTCAGTTACAGGGAAAAAATGTTGTTCATTGATAATATTTCATAAGCCAACTCTTTTGTGTTAGCAGTGTAGTAAGTACAGAAATCAAGTACATTAGAATTACAAAGTATAGCCTCTGTAAAATTGGTAATATTGGTTATAAAGCTCAAATTTAAAAGCCAGATGTTACTGATGCTCATTCATTCCAGTTGATTGGGTGACTCTAGAATAATCTGATGCATTGGCTGCTGAATTCAAACCCCGGTGGAGCAGAAGTTTCTAACTGCTGTAAGAAAAACTTTCTTGGTAACCTAAGAATGGCTTCATTTCTAGCATACAGGATGCCCCATATAAAGAAAATAAAACTTGCTGCCTGGCACAGCATTCTTTCTCTATGGAAACAGAAGAGCAAGAGACTGTTCATGGTTAGAGTGATATATCCTGACTATTGAAGGTTTCCATGCATTTGTCTACCTATCTTTTAGGTGGTGTTACAATTCTCAGCTCTTCAGGAACTTACCAGAAATGGGCTATCTGAAACTGCTTCGATGGGAGACATCAAAGTTATAGGAAGCCGTCTTGGTCAGTAGGTGATACTCTGGTTTCCAACTCAGAACTGAATATCTCAGTATGTTTTTTGGGGAAAGACTAAATTGGACAGTTGGAAGGGGATATTATATGGTGCTGGGGGAGAAACTATCTGCTGAATGAGTTGTAAAACTGAGCTTGTAAAATTTTTCTCTGGCATAGCAGTATAAAATCTCGAAGGGAGAAAATTCCAGTTCACTGACTTTTCCTAGCCAAAACATTTCTTGCATCTTCCTCCTCCCTGTGCTCTTTGTACCCAGTTTTTTGGTTCTGTCATGCTAAAAATTCCTTTCACTGCGTTGCATTTGTTTCAGTGGCGACTGATAAGATTCCTATACATGTCTGAAATGCTTTGAAACTCACTACAGTGATAGGTAGTGTTTAATGCAAGATGTGTTTAGAATAGGAGTTTATGCATGTTTTCAGTTCAATAGGTAACCTCTTCCTTACTATTGCAAATACTCCATAAATTCAAGCTTCTATGCTGTTCAGATTTGAACAGTGGTTCTTGTTCCTTGTCCTCCAAATACCCATTATGTACATTGCACTTACATGTCAGTGATTATTTCCTTTTGGAGTATTTTCAGAGACCTCAAACAAGAAAGTCAACTGTAACCTCGACATGTGCCTAGCAGGAGTTTTACTGAGACCACCAGCTCATTTCACATAGGTCATCAAATGGCTTTCAAGGCATGTGCTGCCTTGGACTGGTTTTGAACCATTGACTTAGGGTGGAAACATTTAATATCCATTACTAATCCCCTGAGCCAGCTGGTCTCCCACCCCTGTGGTCATTATTTTAAAGGAAAATCGATTTAAGTGCAGAAATTCAGCTTTGTGTTCTTCGGTCTCTGGCATTCTGTGTGTGCAATGTCAGGAAATCTTTATGAAGTCTGGGAAAAATGTAAAATAATCAGGACGCTGCAGAGGGGTGGAGTTTGCTTTTCTTTCTAAACTGCAGCAAGCGAAACAAAATCATATACTTAACTATCAGAAATGTCTGATAATATTGCGTGTTAATTACAACTTTCTCAACTTTCTCAGCGCTGTTTGAGTTCTGTTGTTCCTCTCCAGACTTGCTGGGCTATTTGGTTTCAAGGGTTTTCCTGGGTTTGTGGTGTTTTTTTCTCTTAAATGTAGAAAGGATTGTGCTGTGCAGCGGAGTGTTGTGTATAAAGCAACATATTAGCTCCCTTTGAGTCTCATAGGGAACATTTTCATCTGATGAGTCAGAGAAGCAATAAAAACTTGTCAAAGAATGGGTAGGTCTAATAATTTCAAAGTTTAGACTTCAGTAAGAGATTGACAGGGTATTTATGATGAAAATAAAATTGCTGAAGGATGATTTAGTAGTTGGGATAAGATTCCTGGTGTTGACAATTTTTGCTGTGTTTGGTAGTACTCAGTGTTGGCAACTCCTCTGCAGCCCAGAATGTCACTGTGTACTTGCAGAAACGCCAGTGGTAATTTCACTTCAGAAGTCCACGTATTTGTGGCATTTGCCATCTTTTCAGAGGCAAGCAGATCTGTCAATGCATACATTTGCACCTTGAGTCCCCCTGACTGCTACTTCTGCATTTTCTTCCCAATAAAGATCATGAGACTGGCACATCAAGCTACCTCAGTATTTCAGGTAGCTACATCCTTGAATATAAAGATAGAAAAGGAACTGCAAAAGTGTGTAGAACAACATTATGGTAACTTGACATACTGTCTGGAAAATATGTCTGGAAAGCTGTGGGTTTCCTTTCTACTCATATGCCTCGAAGTGGATTTGCTTTATTGCAATGCCAACAAATAATTTAAGCCATTTTTATTAGACAGTTTGTAATCCCGTCCATTAGGCTAGTTTTTGTTTTTTTCCCCTGTTATGATGGTAGAAATTTGCTCTTTTTTAAAATCTGGTGGTTCTGTTATGAATAGCATTGATCTCGAGCTTCTTAGTCTTAATTGCATGGATGTCTCATGCCTTACCAATGCTGCTGCAACCTCTGCAACTTAAAAGTCTGTTACCATCTTTAACGGAAGAGATGAGTAGTATCATTCCCATGATACACAAGTTAGAAAAGTGGCAGCTTGATCCCATTTCTACTAAAGACTTGAAGAATAGTCTTTAAACTCTTTCAGTATCTGAAGCTCTCTGTTTGCAAAATGGGTGTAGGATCTTTACTTTCTAGAAAGGTTAGAAAAACTTTCTGAAGAGGTTAGGAAACTGTTAAAGAATGCTTGCTTTTGAGAATAAGCCTTCTGGAAACTGCTCTATCACTGCAAAATGCGAGATATTTTTCAATAATTGTTATATATTGACCTTTCAGCATTTTATGATAGTATGTTTTGCCTTTTTCCCTCTCTTGGTAACCTCTTTATGGTGATACTGTTGTCACTTGATCCTCAGCATCCAAGTTGTCTTTTTTGATAGCTTGTTCTATTTTATAAGAGTTCAAAAGCAATATTTCCACACCTCCATCCTTCTTCAGCAGTGAATAAGCGATGGGGTTGTTCTAATTGATTTTTATCTCACCTAAAGCCTAAACTTCGCTCGCGTCTAAAGCAAGATTTTTCACCATCCAACGAATAGTCTAATTGGTTATGACAGACTTTTATATTTCTATCCAGACTGCAAATTCACAATTTCTCCCTCCTTCTTCGCATGCCCAGAGTAATGCTCATGGTTCTCATTTGTCTGTCTATATATATCTGTCAGGTTCTTTTCTACTGTATTTGTCATAGTTCTCTACTCTGGAAACACTGGGATAATCTAGTCTGGTTCTGGGATGGTAAGGAAAGAAGCACTTTATTAGCTCCTTTGAGTGAGAGACAATGCATCAAAGTCATGTTGTGACAATAAAGATGTGCTAGAAGTCCTGGTGGCTCTAGCTATGTCTAAATATAGCTTAAAAGCCTGTGTAAGATTTGTGGGGAACTAATTAAAGACAGTATGGTGGAAAGCGCTAAAAACTGCCAGTCCTATGGGAAAGTTATCTCAGTGTTTGCAGCATTCTTTGGTACTCCCGTTTACCCTGTAACTCTTAATTACTGCAATTAGGGAATTATTAGAATTCTGAAGACCTAATTTAGGGCCTGGCCCTTCAGCGAGCTTTGTGTAAGTGGATGGTTCCTGCTACTTCATATGGTTCCCCTGAAGTTCACAGGCTTGCTGACAGCTCGACATAACAAATTCATCGCCAGCTGAACTCTTTTGTTAGTTGAGCAAGTCCTGAAAGGTCATTGCTGTGCTGTCCTGATTTAAAAGATATTTTGTATTTGTTGCTGTCTTAATCTTGTTTTGGCTATTTCTACCTTTTAGCACATACAAATATGTGTTATTCCTTCCAGTAAACTCCTGTCAGGAATATTTCCCTTGTTGTTTATGTTGACCAGTGTTTAGATTTCTTCTTTGACTTTTAACTGAGCAGGAGAATATCTAAAGTGTGATCAGATCTTTGACTTAGTAAATTCAGTATGTTGCACATTTGGATTTGAAGGAAGGGATATGAATGCAGATTTTGGAACTGTAGTCAGCTTCTGCCATGACCAGTGAGAAAAAATTAAGCCTGCTTTCTTCTATAAAAGCAAGACCTCTTCGGTAAAGGTGTTTCTAAGTGTTTTTTTTTTTTCCCCCTGACACTCATGGTTGATGCAGTAAGATACCCTTAAGGTACCCACAAAATTTTTGTTTTGCATAGGTGCTGAAATAATAAAAAGCCAAATTATCCAACTCAAGATAGCCATTCTCTAGTCCTGGCCATATGTGAATAAAAGAATAAATGAAGTAAGAAGAAAAGATTGTATATCCATATAGAGCTGCTTTGGTCACTGTGTCTGATTTCCACAGGTAAATCACAATGACTTCTCAGCCTTTGCTTAGTTTCAGGTTTGTGTCAGATGTGACCAGAGTAAGAGTGAGCCACTTCTAGCCATCTCTGCTGCAAGTAGGCAGTGGGAAAAGCTCCAGCCTGCCTTTAAGACAGCATGCTGTAGATATGTCGGTTGTCAGCAGCTTCCTTTCCTCTGATACCCTACCTCCTCAGCCCTAGAAAACCCTTTCCTGGATGTGCAATAAGTGTCTGTTCTCTTTCAAGCTAATGTTGTCAGAAGCCCTGGAAGGGAGATGATCTTGTCTGTTGCCCTGATGGGCTGCTGGGATAAATGGAGGGAGTTCCCCTGAAGTCACTGTGGCTTTGGTGATTTACATGCAAATAATTTGTTGACATATTTTCATAGGCTATTTCTATGTTGTATCTGGAAATGAGAATGATTAGATGTGTTTCATATTTCCTGCTGGTACTTGCTGACTTGACCTCTTCTGTTCTGGTTATGCTAATCTCTCTGCAAGACTAAGCTGCTGTAACAATTTCCTTTTCCTCTTAATCTTCCAAGTTAAAATGATCGCCTACTGTAGCAGCATTTTTGTTAGGACTACAAAAAGTTTTATACTCAGTCTTGTCTCTTTCTTCATGAAGCTGCTGATTTATCTTGTTTCTTACCCAGTTGCTTCTTCCTCTCTTGTTTTGGGCCTGCTAAATACCATTTTGAATTGCTGCCATGAAACAGCAGAAGTCATGCCTGTTCTCAAAATCACCACTGTTGCTGTCTTTTATTGTCTCTTCCAGAAAACTAGAAAAAACCAAAAAAATCATGGTGGAACTTTTTGTCAGTTGATGCTTCACTCGGTAGCATAGGGTTCATCACTTACTTTGATGGTTACCTTGCTGAACTTCAGGGCCCAAATAAGTATCTGGATCGACTTTCCTGTTCAAGCATTCCTTCTGTATCACTTCCAGAGGAAGTCTTTATCCCAAAGTAGGATGAATATTCCTCAGGTGGTGCTTATCTTTCTCTTAAACTAATACCTAGGATAGCTGTTATCCTGTGGGAAAGGGGGAGAGAAGAAGGACACATCTGGGATTTCACAAGGTAGAAAAATCCTATGAGAGCTTTGCCATAAGAAGTGAGTGAAAGGCTGTAGAGTGGATCAGGATACACAGAAGCATTTCAGCCACTTTCCAGTATTGAGGTACCAAGGTGAGGCACTTCGTAATTCTGGGGAAGGTGCTCATATGGTTTCCCTGAATAGAAGAGTTTATATTGCTTTGCATGTAGTCTTCTAATAAAGATAAAAATGCCAGGGAGAAATCACTTTGTATACTCTGGAGTTATGGCATGCTACGATGTTCTCTTTGGTCTGCTGCATGTGAGACAGGAGCATTGCTGGCTCCCATAGCCAAAGGGTGTCACTGCGTTTGAACAGAGCATGCAGTGTGAATAACAGTGGGAAATTAGGAACAAAGAGCATCTGAACTTCTGATAAGCAGTTCAGCTGTGCACCAAAATGTAAACATTTGACAAAGCTGTCTGGCGCACATGTTTCATATTTCAAAAGATGAGTTACAATTTCTAAAAGCTTAGAGGCTTTGATGTTCTCCAGTTCCTTCAAGATGAATTCATCCTAAATGAACCTGTGAGGATTGGATTCTCTCTTCGAAGAACTTATGAAATGTTTTGGAATTTTTACTTTTGCCTTTACTAAAGCAAAGTGTTGAGATGTGTGAAACGAAAAAACAGAAATATACAGGCAGTATCCAGGTTAAGGCTTAGCAAAAGTTGCACAGATTTCTTGGCTGAAGACAGTTTCCATGCAAACAAAAGAAATTGAAATTTAAAAAGAGAATATTAACTGTCCAAGATCAGTGGTCTTTGGTCAAATAAAACCACATGTACAGCAATTTTTGCTGACTAAGTTATATGTGCCTCAAGTCCTTGCTGTCCTTCATAGAAGGAATTGGCAAAAAGCCTACCCAATGTTCATGGAAAAAACCACAAGAATATTTTGTGTCAGTTACTTTCTCAATGAGGAAGCACTTTAAGACTAAACAAAATGACAATGCCTGACTCTAGTGCAAAGTAATTAGGAAAGATCTCTTATCCAGGGAAGATGTGGCATGTAGAAGTATAGGTCACCACTGCTCTGCAGGCACAAAGGATCTGTCATCTTCTACAGAGAAGTTAAACCCAGTAACTTTGGGCTGAGTTCCTTTCTCTGTTAACTTGAACCTCAAGGTAGAGCCCTGCGAAGGAAGCCTTCAGTGCAGTCTGCTAGTGCTGACTCTTCCTTTGAGTATATTTCCAAATGATAAGGGAAATCAGTTTGACTTTAGGCCTGATGGTTTCTCTGAATAAACAAAGTTGAGTAGATACAGAGGGGAAGTCTATATGTGGACAGTATTTTGATACATTTTTTTTTTTGTGATAGCAGTGTGGTGGAATTCAAGGGAAACATATCATTATTAATGTATTACAGTAAAAGGCAGTAAAAATACTTTACAACCTTATATTTTACCACCAATCTGGAGATAACACAGTATCAGACAAATTTAGAGGGTGGAGTCCAAATCTTCAGTGCAGGCAAGTTGATAGTCTGAGGTGTAAAAGACTAGGCATGCTTGAAATTTGCACCCCAGTTAAGAGTCTTCCTTTGGCAGAAACTACTGGGATCCTCTTGTGCCTAAAGACCCTCTGCTACAGACTTGCTTGCTCTAGTGCTTTTAATCTCTGTTTGAAAATAACTGACAAAAAATACTCAGCTTACCTCTGTAGCTTGGAAACGATGCTGGTTCTGTGTACAACGGTAGTGAAAGGTTCAGGCTTTCCATGGTGAGGAGCCACAAAGGCATGTACAGAGAGTATTCCCCAGGACAGACTAACAGAGGTGCTTTCTCTTTACTTGAAAAATGTCTAAGGTCATTCAGAGACTCCTGAGGACCTCAAACCAGAAAGAACCGCACTGGCTGGCATCATGTGGTAAAGTGAGAATTGCAGTTCAGGATCAAAATGGGCTTTTAATTTGTAGTGGTGCTGAAGTCTATGGAGAATCTGACCAGAGTAAAGGAGATGGGGAAAGGGATATCCACAAATAAGTTCAGGTGTTTAAAATACGTTTTCTCTTTTTCATAATAGGTATGTCTTTTACCATGGACTTTCAGTATTATATGTAAGGGAAACTTGGAGCAATCGTGTAGAGCTGCTTTTGTACAGTGTGTTATGTACAAAGGAAAAAAACTGTACCTCTTCTCTAATTTAAATTGCTCTTTTGCTTGGGAACTGAGTATTTGTAAGCAGGACCCCTAACATTTAGTCTCAGCTCAGCAGCAGTGCTCTCTGACCAGAGCCCAGGCTTGCTCTGCAGGCCTGGCTACAGAAGCAGATTCCAGAAAATTAGTTTAGCATGTCAGTCCAGCACGGACCTCCAGGCTTTGGGTGGAGGAATGAATGGAGGCACAGTTCTTGTGCTGACCATGTGGATTCAAGACTGCCCTCTGATTTACACACATGCTGAGCTCAGGGGAGCTGCACAGGTGTATGTGGAAGCAGAAACAGGCATGTTTGTGTTTGTTTTAAAAGCAGTGCAGATCAGGACTATGCAACCAGATCTGTACTGCTCAGGCTCATGCTTTATGTCCAACCAGTAGCTAACTTCATACCTGAGGCTAGATTACAGAATATGTTGTTAGTTCAAAGTGACTTTGTACTGTTGCCAAACAAGGAACAGGCTCATTGCTTATTCTCCAGATCAGAAATATATTGTAAAAAGCAACATAACACAGAATTAGGGTTGCGTGGTTTAAACATTAAACAGTCGGCAGAAGTGAAAGGAAAGATTTCTGCAGCAGTGTTAGTCTTTAAGCCAGGCTATTCCTATTACGTTTTTTTCCAGCTAGACATGAAGCTTACTACCTGCACTTGCTCTTGATGAAATCAGCAGTGACATTTTTGTGTGATGGGAGTCAAATGGAGCCTTAAAATGGGCTGGAATGAAGCGGTGCCAACTTGTGGCTGTAAACCTCACCAGTGCATCTGGTTTAAATTGTAGCTTGAGCTGACCTAAAACAGTTTCACAGAATGAGGGGTGTCTCTGGAGATGGCGTTTACTCTGTATGGCTGGACACAGAGGCCACGGCTTGGTTTCCTTAGGAAGATAATGCTTGCAATGTCTGAATTACTGAGCCCAAAGTATGTGTGCAGGTCTGTCTGGAAGCTACGGAAATTATGATTTCTTTTTCTGTGTAAGTAGATAGATATAATTTGGAGGTATTGAAACACAGTAAGTATAGCTCCCTGCTAATGATGGCTGCATCTTGATCCCATACGCATTCTTATTTTTCCAGCCAGATAGCTTAGCTGACTCTGGCAATAACTTCAGTTTGCACCTAACAAAATCCAGGCTGGCTGGAAGAATTAAAAATGACCTATCTTATTCACACCCAAGAAAAGTCATAAATGAACTTCAGGGCCTTTAGTGCATTGAATTGCGCTTACATATGTTAACACAACTCAAGACACTGACAGTTCTTTTTAAGTATTTCATGTTTTTTATTAGTGAATAGCTGGCTTTGCCATGAGTTATTTAACATGCTTCTGAGACATGTGCTCTGTAAATTGGTTTAAGAAGCATGAACCACAGATTGTAGATCTCTCTCCCCAGTCACTGTAAACACTGGTTTAAGTATGCAATCATATAGATTTGCAGCCCTGTAGTTGCAGCTGAAATGATCTTGAAAGATGGTCAAGAAGAACAAGAGCAATTGCCTACATTTGGCAAACACAGCCAAAGGTTTCACTTCACTGTTATTTGCAGATCTTATTCCAGGCTGTATGGGTTTGACAAACTTATAATTTAAGATTCCTGATTAATGGTCCAAGAAATGAAGTTTGTGTCGTCCTTCTCTTCCTACTTTGCTCCATGCTGCTTAATTTTCATTTGGAGTGGATCTCCTTCTCCTGGGAGGGGGCAAAAACCTAAAATCCCTGGAAGAGTGATGGCCACTAAGCTTGCACAGTAGCTTATGGGTAGGGTCTGATGCTGCAGGACTCTGATGTGGGCAAAGTAAATGCCTTCAGGAAGCCAGCAGGCATGTGTTGGGCTGTGTCACTGCCCAGAGTAGCCTGTGGTACGAGAGCAGGAAGGGATGGATATGGGAATGTGGCAGCTTCCATGCTTTGAAATCTCTGAAGCTGGAATTTATTCAAAGGTATAAAACAAAAAAACCCCTTTTGATTATGAGCCTGAGGAGATGGACCTTGAGAATGAGTACTGGAGAAGATGATGTTACTGTTAATCATAGTTTAAGCATAACAATTTTGGCGCAGTTTTTCTGAGACTGAGTTGTAATTTCTTTGCTTTTTCTGTGCTTGGTGAAGCTCAGGCCAGGCTGTCAGAAGCTATGCTTTGTGCCTAGTGAAAGTGATCACGACTGGTTTCTTTATCTCATCTCTTTCACAGAGACACTTGGAAGGAACTTCTGTATGTAGTCAGATTCTTGCTAGCACTATGCTCTGATAGCCAACCTCTCTTTTGCAAGACCTAGTGAGTTGAATTGAGGTGGGCTCCCATGTAGATGGGAAAAGGCCTGATGCAGAGTCTGTTGCTCTATCAAAAGTAAAACTTCTCTGAAGCCTGGAGCTTCTCTGTGAACCAGCTGTAAGAATATTTTTCATGTGATCTAAACATTTGTTGTAGTCTAATATTTCCCTCTAGCTTTTGGAAACAAAACTTTTCTTGTTTTCTTGGTCGGTTGGGGTGTTTTGTTTTTTTAATTAAAAAAAAAAACCCCAAAACCAAAAAACCCCTCCACAAACCCCCCCAAAAAACTGTCATCAGGTAGCATGACACAAATGCATAGCATGGAAACTTCCAGTCAAATGGTTAATAAGGGGCAAAGTTATAAGCTGTGGCAAAAGGGGTGTCTTGTAATGGAAAATGTTGTGCAAGATGAGCTAGATGTGAAGCTGACACTGGTATGTAGAAGTGTAAGGCCATGGGTGGCTTGTTTTTTCTCTGCCTTCCCATCTAAGTTGTACAAGAAGCATTTGCCACCAAGATTATGTTTACATGAAATTTCAAACTAAAAGTAGAATTTACAAGCCAATTTTTGGATGGGTTTTTATTTGTTGTTTTATTTTTTAAATGATACATGCTTTCAAGTGGGGCCTTCCAAGGTTAATGCCAGGGGAGATAATTAATACTCAAATTCTGCAAAAGGATTTCCTCTCTCTGAAGCAGTATGTAAAATGCCAGCTCCGATTCCCTGACTTTGTTAATTACTCTCAAAGGATGGTGTCATCTTTTTTACTTCCAGGAATATGATGAGACAGACTTTGTGGCCCGTTTTTCTGGGCTAGCAGTCTGCAGTTTCTACCTCTTCAGCTCTTGCCTGTGAATCCTGAGAAAATAAACAGTCCAAACCTTTCTGCCTTCCCCTCAGCAGCTCCCACACCGCTGAACAATATATCTGGGGAGATGGTGGTAGAGGAGCAGCTCTTAGGAGGAAAAAGGTCCTGGGGTAGTGTGGAGGGCCTGAGTATTTTATTTGCCAGGGACCTCAAATGGGCTCTCAGCTGCCCTGCTTCTCCCCTCCTCTTTCTTTCCCTTCTGCACCACAGAAGGTGACATAGTTTCTCTACAAAGTGCCACAGTGGCCATTTTTCCAGCACAGTTACTTCTGATATTTTTTAGACCTTGTTTGAAGACTCATAAAGGTTCCATTACTCTTCTAATTCAGAAATAGAGAGGGCTTGTTATTTTGTAAGGGGCAAAGGGCTTAAACCTTTTAAACAATTATTTCCATGGTGCAGTACTACCTGTAATTGTGAAATGAAAACTGAAGCCAAAGAGATTAAGATCCTAACAATTGGTTTGACATGAAAAAGCAGGGGAAAAAGCCAACACGATTTTGTATGCCAGAATGCAAAACCTCCCAAACATCTGGAAGAATTAGGTTAGCAGGAGCGAGTGAAAGTATTTAGACATACATGAAGAGTTACAGCAAGAAGCAGGTTTTCATATAGACTGAATGTGCAAAATTCCCTGTACATATGAACTGGGAAGGAGAGGAATAAGAAAACAATGACTCAGTTTTGCTAAAACTTTCAAATTATAGGAGTGAGGAGTAAAGATATTTTTTAATATCAGAGCTTTCCTAGTTTACTTCTATCACTACTCTAGGTAAGTCTGGCTTTCTTCTGCTGCTGCTTCTGGGCATGACGAGTTACTTGTGCAGAAACACAGTGAGTCTTCTGCACTTTAAGGGCACAGGAGAATGTATGAAGGGGTGAAGATCTGTAGGGTGTCTTCAAGACAAGAAGAAAGCTTGCTTCTTAATTATTTTTATTTCTTTCTACAACTTCCAGTTACAAAAGGAGCTGATTTAAAATTGGTCATAATAAATTGCTGTATCACTGACAGACTGATTTGGGAACAAGCCCTCTCATTTCACTACACAATGAAGAGCTTGAGGGTGAAAAAAGTTTTTCTGGCCAGTCGCTTCACAGTGCAAGCATCATGTTAAAAGCTGTGCATCCACTTAAAACATGGTGTAGCCATTCAGAAATAGCTGCCCATCAAAATCTGTAGCTCTTTAATCACGGAGTGATTTGCAGTTGTCTCTCTTGGGTTCAGCTCCTCCCTTGAGTTCAGTAGGGCTAGAAATCTCTGGGGGGGTTTCACTTCCCTACTAGTATAGCTCCACTCTTTTAGATGGCTATACTTCTCAGCTCTGTATGTTCAAGATAGTAAAATAAGTTGGTCCAGTAGTTGATGTGAAAGAGCTAACAAGGCTGTTGGCATTGAGCAGAAGAAACAACATTTTTATTAGTAGGATAAATTTACAATAAATAAAAGAACCGGTGCAAGCTCTGCAAACTCAGATGGAAACTGTGTTTGGTTTGTGTTTTCTTTGCAATCTCAAAGCATAGGCACTTGGGTTTTTTCTTCCTGTTTAAAGTGAGACTTGCTGAGCCTAGAGGCTCCCTGTAAGGCCTGAATGATGCCCTGGAGAAATTAACTTCATAGTGAAGTACTAACTCTGTGATGTGTAATTCTGGTCCCCTCCATGCACTATGGGGAGTCCTGCTGGGGCCTGCATGACTATAAACAGGTCTGGATGTGATGCAGGAGAAGCAAGTGCAGTAAGGATGAAAAATGGTGGATGGTATGCAATAAAATTGAAGGTGTTTAGGGAGATGATCTTTGCATGGGCAGGACGCACCTTTTCTTAAAAGCCACATGAGGTTTTGGTGTGGTTAATGTCTGGATGAGAGACCACCTGAAAAGTCCGATAAATCACAGATGCTCGTCAAAGTGAGTTTTAGAATGACTCAGCCTGAAAGTCTGCATTAGCTGTTGATTTAACAGGAGGAGGATTGGGAGGATACTGTATCTAGAGAATTAGAGTCTGTGTTCTCAGCAGTTGTCATGTTTGTTTGCATGTTTTTTAAAGAAGGAATTAAAGCTGAAAATAATCTCAGGAGGCTCCATGCACAGGGAGTAGGGCAAGACAAAAATGCAGCTTTCCATGTGCTTAAGAATATTCTACACCTTCAGAAAAGGGAATATAAACGCCTTAAAACAACAGGGAAAGAGTTCAGCCAGTTCCTGAGAGTTATAAAATACTTCATCACTCACTACTGTCCCACTTGATTTACATTGCCTAAGGTGGGCCAGCCACATTTGAGCACTATGATAGCCAAATACATAACAATAAAAAGCTAAAAAAGTCATATAAGCTTTACACAGAGGATGTGACTAGCATAAACAGCTCAAAACATCTGTCTAACTTACAGAATAGGTGTCTGGGGCTGAGCAGTCAGCATCTGTGGAGCAAGAAAATAGCCATTGTTTTTAAAAAATAAATCATATACTGCACTGCACAACCTAAGCACATAATAGCTCTGACCCCAGTGTCCCCCCTCTGGTTACGCACTGGGATCCAGCAGCACAAAACAATTTTGCACCAAAATTTTGGAGCATTTCCACTTTGGCAAAAAGTGCTGTTTAGACGAGACAAGCTGGGTTGCTAAGGTACCGGGATGTGGGAGAGACTGGTTCAAGTCTGCACTCTTCCTTCAGGTCCCGGTTCTTTCCCAGATTTCTTCCCAGCTAATTAGAGCAGGGACTGGACTCCACTCATCTACACTACAGGTCAGGCTTAGAGGTTTACTTCTGCTATAATGCAGAGGAAGCCCAACAACATTAAATGGAAATAAAAATTTAAGCTTCACTGAATGAAAGGGTAATTCATCTGAGAACTGCCCTTCTGTGCACATTCCCACAGAAATATACTTGCAAACCTTCATCCCTTCCCTTGAACACCCTGTGTTGTAGATGAACGTACTCGTTAGTGAGATGAACTTTTTAGTATGTCTGCGGATCACAAAAGCCCTTACAGGAAAATTAACTCCACTCTCCTATGTTTACTAGGTTGAACAAAGCCTGCTGGCTGTAGGATCTGCTGCTATTCTCTAGGCAGAAAATACTCACTGGGTAGACCTGGTGTGTGAGCAAGTGGGCTTCGGCTAGGTGTGAGGTCTGAAGTATGTGACACCTCATTAAGGACTGTGACCTGAGGCACATCTCTGTCTACATGGTTTTGTTTATTGACAGTGCTGTATATAGAAGATCATTAGTCTGATTGGGGCTGCAAAGGTCTCTCGGGTGTTTGTTGCATCCAGAGGAAGCCTGCAACACAGAAGCAGCAGAACTATGTTTTTAAATGGTTTAGATGAAGGTTTGCACCCCTGTGGAAAGAGAAAGAGACATGGTGGCTCTGTAGTGATGACAGCATGAATAGAATACTGCATTTTAAGTTACTTTAACAAGTAGAGCTTGACTGTATTAAAAAGGAAAGGGTTTGAAAATTGTTTGACTTGATTGATTTATGCTTATTGTATATGAAGTCTAAGGCTGTATTTGTAAACTTTCTTGTATCCACTGGAGACACTGTACAACACTACACTATATAACTAGTTAGTTTTCAATAACTGACCTAGTCTTGCACATCTAGCTGATCTGTAGAGCTTCAGCAGCCCATTGACCTTAAAACTTCTTGTTCCTGGGCTGTATTCAGATTTGTTAGGTTGTATGAATACACATGGTTTTTCAGCAAGTTTCTGGGGTTCAGGATCTGTTTCCAGTTACCTTCTGGGGACATGTAGTTACTTCGAATTCTGTACAAACCCATCTCTCTTTTGTGCCATCTCCAGATCTCTGTTCTTGTTCTTTTGGGGCTATTGTTTTTGTCCTGTGAGGACTTCATGATGAATGGTGAAAGCAAGAAACATGGGTATTTTGCAAAGGTACTTTCAAACTATGTATATGCTGCACTCATGTCATGATTCATGGTAAATGCTCAACTACAGAAAAAAGCAAATACTGCTCTGCAAACCTGGGTTTGTTTGCTACCAACCACTTGGCGGGTCCATCCAGGGAGTGTGGCTACCTCCTTTCTCTTTCTTCTCTACCCTGGTTTCTGTTAGTGGTTTCTCTTTAAACAGACGTAATAAGACTTTTTTTTTCATTGACACCCCTGGGGATTGATCATGCTTAGCCTGCTCCAGCCTGCACCTCTCTGTTGGAGCTTTGTCATTACGGAGACAAGGGCTGCAGGCCAGTGGATTCTGAGGCTGAGACAGAGAACATCCCTTGACAACTGCTGTGGCTGTCTAAAGAGTTAATGACTGGGCCATCTGCACCCCTCATCTACTTTTCCACAAATTCCAGCACCCAGATTGACTGTGCCCATGCTGCACACATCATGACAGTAATATAATGGGCAGGATGTCATTTAATATCAATAGTCTGGATGTCTTCTGCAGCCTTAGCAGGTGCTAAGGTTTTATAAATGTCTTTTTCCATCCATGCACTCATGGTCATATGTAAACTTAATATCCCTGATTGCCATACAAGCACCGGAAAGATTAAAAATTATTTCTGTTGGTGGGAATACTGATGATCCTGTATCCATAGAGAATGGTTGTTTGAGAATATTTATGAGCTATAAAGCCAGGGAAGGTAAGAAAGAAAGATAAAAGAAAATTCAGGTTAGAGAACATACCTGTAGACATGCAAATGGACACAAATGTAGTATACGATTTGGATTAGTTTATTACGTAGTGGGGGGGAAGGAAGCATCTGTAATGATGCTTAGAAAGCATAATTGCACATAAATTACCAGCACTGTTTAGAAATACTTAGGAATGGGTAAATCTATGCTTCAAAAGATAGCTATGGGTAAGCTATTGCTTATGGCGTGTGGTCATGCACCGAAGTCATTACTCCGAGTCAAAAGTTTAAGTCTCCTTCTGAGGCCATATTCCAGGTCTTCCAGCCCCATATATACATAAAGGCTGCCCAGAGTTTGGATGTGAGCCTGTAGCATTGCGGAGGAAAAGGGTGCTTGTAAAGATATGCGAGTTTGAAAAGGGAGGATGCACTGAAGCTGAGTGGATGCCTGGGAAACAAACTGGCATTGGAGGTCAGAATGGTTATTACTGGGGAATATTGTGGAAAATAGTACACTCTTTTTCAGTACTTTTCTTGATGCTCATAGTTTTTCTCTAGAATGAATCAGAGGGGAAATACGCAGCTAAAGCAAGCAGCACTGTAATAACTGAAAAATCAATACAAGACAGTAAAACTAATAATATAGGAAAATTCAGAGATGGGTTGATGATTAAACTACCCAAATACTTGGGCTATCTCAACAAATTATGTACTTTCTGCATTTGCAAATTCCTGCATCTGATATTTATATCTCATAAGAAAACAGGAAAAAGAGCTTAGAGAGAGATCTTGTGAGGCTGGAATTGTTTGGATTTTTAGATTTTTCTATAGAATTCACATAAACTTGTTTACTGAAAATGTGAGGAAAACTCAAGTGTTGGTAAAAGTAGGATCAAAGCAAATCTTTTTGAAAACGTAGCCATTTAAAAAGTATCTTACCTTTTAAAAATTTAAATGCTTCTGTGTGAGTAAAAGCCTCTCTGATGGCATTGCCTTGTAACTGAGGGAAGCACAGCCATCTGGGTTGTTTTCGTTTTGTTTGTCTGTCAAACCAGTCTCTCATGTGATATATTCTGAAAGCTGCCAAATCCTCTCAAATCTTGGGTGGCCTGGGTCTGAAACAATTAGTGGTCTGATTTCCTATACTGTTGCAGTATGTAGCCACCGATACGTTTTTTTCTGATTGAATTTGGACAGAAAGATTATAAAAAGAATCAAAATGTCTTTTGCTAATCTTTCCAAGCATATGAAGACCATGTTCATAAGCCAGAACTTGTACCATATGGTTTTTAGAATCACAACAAATCTGGAAGATAAGTTGAAAAAGCAATGGGGAAATTGGTCACTCTACCAAAAAGCTTAAGACAAACACTTTTCTAGGTATTTCTCTGTGTCTCTTCACATGTCCTTGGTAGCTTCCAAAAGAGACTGTGATAGTAAACAATGGATGAATAATATTACTGCAGGAGCTAGTTTTTTTTTCTATTGGAGTTTTTTTTACATGTTCTCTGAATTTCACTGGAATGTGTTTTAGAGGAGTTGGTTTTTGTCTCTTTTTGAGTAAACACTTGAAAAAAAATTGAGAGCAGTTAAAGCACATTTTTCTAGCATTCATCTTTATTTCTGATGCTTTAATATAACATTCAGTGGGGAAGTAGAAGGAATGTCCTTTGGCATTTTCAGGGGAAGGTACATCTGAAATCTCATTTAACTGGAAATTTTTTTCTTCCTTCCAATTAAATAATGAGTACAAGGATAGTCCTGAAATGTTGGAGCTTACCATGAAACAGACATTTGGGACTTTCACCACCTCAGAGAAGTGTTTAGATGGAATTTTGCTCATTCATAGCATTGTGCAAATATTGTGGCCAGCGTGCCTCTGGCACAGGTATGGGATAGAACAGTTCACATCCACTGTGAACGACAGAACGGCTCCTTTGCACTATTTGCATTTCACGACAGCTTTTCATGGCTTCAGGCGTGTGTTGAGCACAACGAATGCCAGTGGGATTCTACAGCTGCGTGCAGTGCAAACTGAGGAGTAAGCCCTGCTTATGTGGGCTGAGTAGAATGAGCAAATCCTCTCACTGTGATTTTATGAGTTCCTGACATATGCTAGAGTCAGGATGACAATAGTTTGAAATACAGAACTATACATTCCAGTGTGTGTAGCTATGCTACTGCCTAGTTACGTAGTCAGCAGCTCCATTGTCTTTTAATCTGGTTCAGGGCTTCTCAGAGATGGGACTGGTATCTCGCTGAAGTCTGGTGAATTTATCTGTGATCTGATCAGGTGTGGGAATGTTGCCAGTCAGACTGTGCAGGGACTTAGCAAGCTGTCGGTTTCTCTGATATTTGCATTGCAAGCATCTGCATAAGGCAACCCTTTGTGATTCTGAGGAAGCCTTCAATTATATATAACTGGTCAGAAGCCAAGTTAAGAAAGACAGGTGTCATTTTTTTTTTTTTTTCCAATCAAGTATGAAATATTTGAATATTGCTTTGAATCCTATAGATGGCAACCCAAATTCAGGAATGTGTTTCTGACCCACAATCAATTTAAAGTCTCTAAAAACTAAGGCTGTTTCTTAGAAAATGTATCAGCTTTGATTTTTTGCTTGTGGTGTTATAGTGTGCTAGGTTCTGGAAAAAGTCAAACTTGTGATATTTCTTCTAATGAATCCAGACAATAGCTATTAGTTAGGAATTCACACATGCATTCTGACACTCAGAAGCAGCTCAGACTTAAGGCGTATGAATGTTTATCTTGGTGGTTGATATCACATGTGGTAGATGCTGGCAAGGACATCCCTTTCTTTTACCCAAAACCATTTAACAGAGATGAAAAGACTTCTGTAAAGGCAGGCATAATTCCTTCCATATTTGTGCTTAGAAAAACTTCATTGATTATTTTTTGTTTATGGAAGTTGTCTTTGTGGCTGAAAATAATAAAGATATTAACCATAAGCCACTGGTGACTGGTTTACATCATTGGTATCTAAACTTGCAGCACTGGAAATTGCTCTTAATGACTTGTGAGACTGAGTATCAGAAATGAGAAGAAGGTGGTAATGGTGCTGCCTTAATAAAGGATAGTATATGATAATCTAGAGAGTTTAATGGAAGAATAAGTTATTTTCTTCGTAGAAAAATTTAATGAATGCTCAGCCAAATGTTCTTAAAGATGTCTTTTCAATAGCTCATATTAAAAAATGCAACATTTCAAAGATAAAAACATTTCAATTTTATCAAGCCAACTTGTGAGATCTACTTTGAGAGGGATACACTGAACATGCATTGCATGGATGCCCCATGTTGTTTTTTTTTTTGTGGTAAAACATAAGCCAGGAATACAGTTCCACAGAGGGTGCGTGATGGCAAAGAACATGCTTTATACCTATGGAAATCTGCAAAATGCTTGCATTATTAGGTTCCCATTGATGTTGTTAAAGAAGATAAGCAGTGCTTCCTTACACCAGTTATTCAAGTGATTCTTGTGTCTGCTGTTACTGCTGTGAAAAGACACAGGAGCATTGCTGTCTTCCCTGATGTTATATGGCTTGTCTGAGGAGGTGGTATCTGAGGAGGCACCATGATTTACAAAAGAAGAAATCAGAAACACGGTAGGAACATTAGTATCACATTTAAGAACTGGCTGGATGGCCGCACACAAAG
>NW_009923348.1:0-10987 GCF_000696875.1 Nestor notabilis
GGGGGGGGGAAGTAAAATTCATGGGTTGAGATAAGGTCAGTTTAATAGGACAGAAAAAGAAGGGAAAACAATAATAATGAGTTGGAATATACAAAACAAGTGATGCACAATGCAATTGCTCACCACTGATGCCCAGCCAGCTCCCAAGCAGCAGCCTTCAGACAGCTTTCCCCCTAGTTTATTATTCAGCATGATGCCATATGGTACAGAATATTGTTTCAGTCAGTTGGGGTCAACTGTCCTGGCTGTGCCTCCTCCCAGCTTCTTGTGCTCCACAGCCTACTTGCTGGTGGGACAATGTGAGAAGCTGAAGAGTCCTTGAGTTAGTGTAAGCACTGCTCAGCAACAGCTAAAACATCGGTGTGTTATCTACATATATTCTCATCCTAAATCAAAAACACAGCACTGTTCCAGCTACTAGGAAGAATATCAATTCTATTCCAGCTAAAACCAGACAAATTCAACACAGAATTAGTAAAATTAATTGTACAGATGTACATAAATACACACGTGCACATTGTTTTATAATATCCACATTTCCCTGATCTTGAGATATTTCCTCTACTCTGTTACACACAAAATTCCTGGTGCTACCTACTGGTAGTTACCCAGTTTTATGTATACCTGTGTAACACCTCATACAACAGCAACACTTTTAATGGTTGTTTAAGGATGAATGTTACCAAAGTGCTCTTTTTGAGCATACTTAAATGTACATCCTGGTGCCTTGGCTTCTTGTCCATTGAAATTTCCAAGGGAAACATAATGAAGGGAATGTGCAGCAGTGAATTAAGATATCAATGAATCCAGAATATCCATGGATTATTTTGTCAAATAGCCTATGCTCATAGATAATTAAGAAAGAAAATACTAATTTTGATTCCTAATTACATTATGGTATTGAGAATTAGACTTCACTTGCACAGACTCTCAATTTAATTAAATTAAATGGACTATTAAAGCATTGAGTTATCAGGTAAAATAAATGAAGTATAGAGTATGCATTAACACTTTCATAAAATATGGATAATGCTGTAGTACTTTCCCATGTTTGTCTTCAGAAGTGGCTTGTTAAGAATCAGCTACATCTCAAGGACAATTTACCAGGGCAATTGAAAAATTACTACTGTTATTAGTTACATCCGTTATCACTACAGTTATCACACATTAGTCAGAACTTCAGGAATGCAAATATGTTGATGTGGCTTTTCAGTAACCAACTTTATGAAATATGCTATTTTCCCAAAAGTTTTGTGGATCAAGACATACCAGCTAGCATTAGGAGAAAGCAGTGATGCTTTCACCATTATATGATGGAAGTGCTAACACTGACTGATCCTGTAAGAAAGCTTTCTGCAAAGAGATGGTTTAGTCTGAAGTTACTTTCACTTTTCTACCCTAAGAAGCAGCTTACTTCAAGATTCTAAGTCTTAACTGTGATGGGATTGGAAAAACACAGAGGTAGCAAAGACAAAAGAGAAATCGGCAAACCTAGCACTGAAAAAAATTACTGCAAATAAGCATGTGCATATACCATAAATCAATCCTTGCCATGACCACAAAATGTGAAGAAGTCTCAAAAGTCAATATTGTTGAAGTCTATAACCAATGGTAACTCTCGTTATTTCTACGAATACCCTGAACTTCATGACATTGGTAAGTACAGAGCTGTCAAAAACTATCTTACAATTTTATTAAAACTTTTAACTCAGTGCGTTGTTAGAAGTACCAACAGTCATAATTCTAATTGACAGTTGAACTAAGGCCCACCTCAACTAAGAGAAGATCTGCATATGTTGAAGTAAAAGCCACTAGAGGAATATTTACTTTTCCCAGTTACTACTGAGGTTCTAACAACATACTGATTCTACCAAGTCGAATGTAGGTCATAACTGCACCACTACCACTTACCCTCGTGTTCTTGGCATTGTCTGTAAAAACCAACAGCTTTATGTTTATACCACTTGGGCTTCCTCACAGAATCATAGAACAGTTAGGGTTGGAAAGGACCTTAAGATCATCTAGTTCCAACCCCGCTGCCATGGGCAGGGACACCTCACACTAAACCATGTCACCCAAGGCTCTGTCCAACCTGGCCTTGAACACTGCCAGGGCTGGAGCATTCACAACTTCCTTGGGCAACCCATTCCAGTGCCTCACCACCCTCACTGTAAAGAGCTTCTTCCTTATATCTAACCTAAACTTCCCCTGTTTAAGTTTGAACCCATTACCCCTTGCTAACCTACATATTGTGGCAGATAGCCAACATCTTCCTTCCCTTTTCTTTTTCATCTACTACATAGATAAAAGGAAATCTGGGTATTTAATCTAGTTCTCAGCAGAAGTTGGAGCTGAAAAGACCATACCTCCAGCAAGGGGGATGGCATGTTCTCTGGCATAGCTAGAAGTAAAAACCGTACACGTATTTTTGTGTTCAAACGTTAAAACTTTCACTTAATACATATCTTACACATGACCTTCAGAATAAAGGATCTACAAAGCTGCTTTCAAAGCCCAGTTTGTAGTAACTGAGGATTATTTTGGTAGTCCACTACCTGTAATAATTTTCATAGCACGTATTCAATTGCAAATTGTTCATCGTTGGCGTATCTTCATAATTTAAGATTTCTAATGTCACAAGTCATAAAATTCTATTTCAAGGCTATAAAATGCTTAACTGCAATCTGCAAATATTTTTACATGATGTTAGTTTACTTTGTATAATTAAATAATTACTGTACAGGCATCTATATTCAGACTGTTTATATACATACTGATATACTACTTCCAATTTAAAATAGAAGTACCAACAACTTCTACAAAAAGTTTAGCTGCTCAGGTTTAGTAAGACCTGAAGTCAACTTTAAAATTGATGTTCTCCCAGTACTTTCTAAAAATATGACTTAGGCTTTAATACCATGTTACTATAGCAAACAAGCACTGTGTTGCAAAAACCAACCTGACCACCTTTACTATCGGGGGAAGGAGGGGTATGGGGTGGGGGAGGGCATGTATTTTGAACATTGCACCAACATTCAGCCTCAAAGTATTCCAGCACTGATGTCCAACTGTTTTACTGTTAAAACACCTCTTAACATTGCTTGCAACACATCAGTGATGTATTACAGAAAATGAGAACTGCATCTCAGCCAATGTGCTACTCTGACAAAGTAAAAGACCCTATTCTACAGTGCAGGCATTTATACAGAGATTACAGAAACCAGATGAATGATTTCCAGTTAAAATTACTTATCTCATTATTACAGAACATTTAGTCAACATCATTTTTATGTTATTTTCTCAGCTACAGATATATTATACTAGGCAAAATGATGATCACATTAATGTCTCTCAAAAGAGTCGTCTAAACTTACTTTTATACTCTTTTTTTGTTAGCTCAACTTAGAAATGTAGTTTCAGGGCATAGTCCTTTGTCAAACAGGTGAACTGCAGTGATCATATGGTGTTCAACATGAGGAGAATGTCAAACATGCACATTAGTGTGGCATAAAACTGATTTATGCTGCTTAAAAGCAGTATTCTAGCTTCTAAGCAAAATAACAATGGAGGAATTACAAATTCAGTATCCTGTCTTCCAAAGAAGAGACATTTTTGTTGTTACCTTCATCCTTTCAATAAAACCAAAAGTCTGTTACAAAAAGCACTTTGTTTTGAAACAGAAATTAGCTTTTACATCAGTCTCTAGTCATAAGCAGCAGCAGAGGATGCAGTTTGAACAAATTAAGCAAGATGTTCTTTCAAGAATTTTGGTTTGGATTTTGTTGGTTTGGGGTTTTTTTCCTCTTGATCCTCAAAGTTTTTAAAGCATAACAACAAAACAATACATAAATACGATACCTTAAGTATGTGCAGCTCACATCAGTTGCACATCAGTTGCATCAATTCAGCCAGTTTTTACTTAGGTCTAAGAAGGAACTTTACATTTCTACTAAAGACCATAATATCCAGATCCAGGTTTGTTTTGAGTAATATTCACTATAAAATGGACTTTTTTTAGATTTGCTGTGCTTTCCAGCAAGCAGAGTGAAAAAGAACCAGAGCTAGCAGTCGGAAGTGAAAGGGACCTGAAAACAGAGTTTTAGTTACTGACATGCCATTATGTAGTTTTTATTTTCTTCCTTTTGACTTACTTTGTATGTTTTCTGGAACTTTAACGTATGAATGCTGATTCACTGTTTTTCTTGAACTTACAGAGTTCAGTTCATAGACATAACACTGAAAAAAGCAATTTAGGTTCTTCCTCCTGCAGAATTCTTAAGATGAATGCTGAGAAATCTCACAGGAAAAAACTTGAGCAGAAAAGATACTGAATAGCAGACTTCACCTGTTCAAAAACTTAGTGCTTTCTACAACATTAGTGAACTAACATCTCCATCCACCCCAAAACTGTGTTTTCCCCTTTTCTGAACCTGCCACACACACTTTACTGCTTTTTTGACACTAAAATTGCACAACTGCATAAGGCATACACAAATTTCAGATATGTGGGGCTGTTCATACATAAATTTAATGTTTACAACAACTGGAAAGCTTCTTTCTCCTTTGTTTCTTTCAAGATTTCCAAGTTATTGTTTTCCTAAACAATGCACATGTCTGAAGGACAGCTGACATTCCTTGGAGTTCTTGTTATGGTAGAATTGTTTTTAGCTTAAGTCTACTGATATGTGCTGCTGTATAAAAGCTTTTGCTAGCCTATTATCTCTAGGTAAAAATGTGACAGCAGAGATTTGTAGCTGGGGTCTTTTACATGAAACCACCAAACTGATCCTTCATTTGAGAGACAAATAATTATCTCTTAGCAACTAGATAGCATTCACTTTCCACAGGTAATTTTAAGGAAATTGTCCTTGAATGTCTATTCCTGCTTGGGGAAAACAAAAAGAAAAGTGGAGACTGAACAAGTTGCAGTAAAATAAAAGAAAGGCATAGGGAAGTCTCAGTGACTGAGTCTAATTTCTTTTGTCATTTTCAGCTTTTGTTTTTCTGGCTAATACCTTATGACTAATGTATCTGAACAAGTTTTAATGATAATTGAAGATTAGTTTAAATTAATTTCCTCTTTGATCTGAAGCTATATTAAACCCCCAGATGTGATTTGGATATGTTTTACTATGCAAGTCAAATCCTACATTCAGAAAAATAAGTCACCTCTATGCTGAAGTACAGCAGTATCTTCAGATCCTGGGCTGCACCATAGTTGTTTCTCAGTTACCAGACAGCACAGATCCATAGCAGTGGTAAGAGAATTAAAACAGCATAATAAAGAAGAGACATTTTTAGCTTGCAGGAGATTGCACAGCAGCAACTGTAGTGGAAAAGCAGAAAAGGGATATCCTCAAAGGGGCAAAAACACTTTAATGCTGAATTTGGGCTACACTGCTAGCTAGTACATAAGACTGAGTGAAAGGACTTTAAGAAAGTGCATGAGGAGGAGCAGTACACAGGTACCCCCAAAACCTCAGGGCATCACCCAGCTATGTGGGCAGCAAAATGCTTCAGCTAGGCTACCATATCAAGTGTTATTGATACAAACAGTTGAGTGATGTTCCTGGCACCACACCGAGAAATAAGCTGAAAGAGATATGAAACCTAACTGCAAGGAAATGAAAAGTGCCCTAAAACCTCAGAGCCTCAGTTCAGCATATTGCAGAAAACATCCTTCTTCCAGGTGAACAGCTGCTGCACACTTGCCTGCGATTTAAAAGCACAGCTATTAAGTAAATGCAATTTAGTAGAGGCATCCACTGAGGTTCCCACCAGTTTGCACATGCCGAGACACTTGTGTCCCATTAGATGGCTTTTAAGCTGGTTTTGGCACTTGTGTGGAGTTACAGTCACTGTAACCCTATTCTGGACAGTACTGACAGCATGTGGAAGTTCAGTAGTAGGTTTTCAGCATGAATGGCAGTGGGGCTAGTATCCTTAAACACTAAACTCATAATAGTAAGACTTTCAAGAAACTCACAGGAGGGAAAGAATGCCAAATAAACAATATATGTTTATATGTCATTATTTGGTACCCTCAGGTTTGATCCAAAACTACTGACATCCACAAAAAAGACTTCTTGAGTAAATGTGTATCTTAGTAGGCCCCTTCAATCAATCACTGCTGCAGAAATATTTTTTGGCCTGAAAGATTCACCCGAATGACAGTATGTAATCAAATGTGCAGACATCAAGATAAGCTGATCTTCATCCTCTCTTTCACCCTCACATCACTTGAATGTGCAAAAGTATCCCACAAAAAAGAAATGAAAGAAAAATTACTTGTTGCTTATTGAAAAATCGATGTTATTTAGAAAAGTTCTTTTGTTTATGTCATTTAACTCCACTGAACTGTCTATAGATGAGTTGATTCAAGAAGACTTAATGGCTGATTACTGGTTTGAGACACAGTAGTATCTACAGTGCATGCCAGAGGTTGCTAATGTGTTACCTCCATGAAGAAAGGACTCGTGAATCAGAAAACACTACTGTAAGTAGTCTTAAACAAGGATTTTTAAAGCTAACTTCTTTAAACAACACCTAACAGCTTGCATTGAGTTATGGGATTTCATTTCTGGTTTACAACTTAGCAAAGAAAAAAAACATTTCCTTGTTTCCCTTGCTAATTATTTTGTGATAACATAAACTGTATCAATCAGAGCAAAGCCAGTAGTATAGGAACATTTAATGACACCCATGACTACTGAGTGCACATGGTCCTGTAATTCAGTGGTGTGGCATAAAATATACTTATTAACATGAAAAAAAATTGAAGAAGCCAGAGTACCAGTTGCAATACTACTAGAAATACAAAGAAGGGTTTGCATTTCCTATCAGTCAGCATCAGTTGTAAATGATGCCTCATCTGAAAGAGTATCTCCCCCTATTCTTTTACTATGTAACTTACACAAAGCAGAAGTTTCCCTTAGTGGGGAAAAAACACAGAGGAAATAAGTTTGAAAACATTTTCTTCAAATAATTCTAAATAACAATTTTTGGTTTAGTCACATTCTTAAATTATGAAATATTAAATAAGCATGAATGTTAAGGCAAACATCTATGCTTCAGATATTTCCTTCCATTCTAAAAGGATTCAAATCTCCTGATCAACTAACCTCTCTGGATATGGGAGAGATCACAGGAAGAGGGGGAATAAGGAGGGCTGGGGGACAGACTTCCTTGCAGATGATCCAGAGCTGGAGCTAGAGGTGAAACCAATTATTGTTCTGTATCAAACAGCTAATTTTGTAGTAATTGAAGGGAAGACATTATTATTGTGTACATCATTTACAGAAGTATTTATTCAGATTGTCCTTATAAGGCTACTACATAATGACAGCAAGTATTACAATGAAAAGAAATCAAAATAAGAATAGGGAAATAACGATGAAAGAAAAAAGGTTTTAAAATATAAACCAGCTTTGAATGTATGAAAGTTAAATGGCTTTGAATGAAATTGTAAAGGTAAATTGCAAACTAAGTTATGTTTTCTTCTGAATAGAGACACTAGAAGGAGCATAAGGAAAGAAAAGCAGAAAAGCAGCCCAATAACTAGCTGTATTTACTAGTCCGTGCTTGAACACATACAGGTTATCAGAGAAGATCGATAACAAGCATGGACTGAGCATTAGTGCTAGATGATACATAGATTTTCCATTCTTCTTTGTTTAGGGATGGCATTTGCATTTTCTGAACCCAAATTTTTAATGTCAAAGTACTGATAAAAATATATAAATCACCCATCTGAAAGCAGCACAGTGCTATCAGTCCCAGCTGTCATGGCTAAGACAACTGTCAGCTTTGTGAGATTCTCCTTTACTCCTTTCTCTATCCCTAAAAAAGCAGAAATCTCAGAATTAATTATGTAAGTTATGACATAAGTTAATTATAGCAATTAACATGAGGATACATTTGACCGTGAAGTCACTATAGCCTCCAGACTCTGACAGAAACAACCATCTGTTCCAGTAACCTGCTGTAAATTACATCCTTAGAAAAAACAGCAGGTTAGTATCTTCATCATAAATAGCCCCCTCCTTTTTTAATCACAAGTAGTATATTTCCATGCAGATGTGCATATGTATAGACATATATAGATACATAAATATGTATCTATATACACATTTACATACACACACATCCATATTTATGTAACCTGACCAAGGGTAAAGTGTCTTTTCATTTGCAGAGCATTCCAAGTTTTTGCTTAGTTTTAACTATATTTTAATTATTAGTTTTAGTTATGCTGCAGTTATGCTTATATGATGACATTCAAGAATGACCTGTCCTATGAATCAGTAACAGCAATGCTTTGTACACCCACTCAGAGGGTCAATGCAAGCTCAGTAGCATGTTCCAGCTGAGAATCTAGCTCCTTATGTCCACAACAGTCAAGGAAATCAGGCAAATCCTTTCTGGCAGATGTAATAGAACACTCTCCTATACAGATTTTGAGGGTTGGTTTGGTTTTCGGTTTTTTTTTTTTTTTTTGGGTTTTTTTTGGGTTTTTTTTTTTTCAGTATCAACAGTTCCTGTCTAAAATGTTGGTTTTAGTGCACTCAGCGAGATGTTTACTTCCAAATAAGAAATTAGATTCTTGATAAAGAAGCCTATTCTAAGCCAGAGTGTCTATTTATTCTCTATCTGTTCATAGAAGAAAAATTTAGTGATGCTTCAAAGATTATATTCATAGATCCATTATCCCATGACTTTTAACAAGACTACAGTTTTGAGGGCCTTTCAAGTACTTTTCAGAGGCTGCCAATGCAGATTTCTTCTTGGTAACCCAGCGAGTCTCAATTGCTTGTATTAAACAGCAGTCCACAGCTTTGGTACATAGATAAATCAACGAATGGTGACAGCACAAAAGTGCTGTCTGTGAGCTGGGCGTGCTCAGTTTTTTTAGCTTAGTTTGGAGTTCCAGGAACCTGGGACAATGAACTGTCCATTTTTATGACTCCATATGATGCTCTATCACATGCAAGTAAGGGATTCTTTCTGATTAGACCCTAGGGCATCATATCAATCATTAATAACTTCCCAGATTTTATAGTACTATTATAGAATTACAGTACGTAACAGGGATAAGTACAAGTAATTTCCAGGTGGTTGCTGGGAAAATTAAGAAGCTTTCTCATTCTGAAAGTTGTCTGTTTTAGAGATTTAGTACTAGATGCCAGGTGGATGTTTTGACCTGCATGCAAAGCCACACATGGGGGTCCTATGTTTTGTTAAAACAAAAATTACTCTGCAACATGCACTTTATGCTTCATGAACATGCTGATTGTTCACTGCACAAGCCAGAACTCCACTGGCTCAATATAACTTTACTAGAATGTCACAGCAAGCATCTTCAACAACAGTATTCTATATCTTGCCATATTTTGCTAGTTGCACAAGATACTTTCTCTGAAAAGAAAGTCAAGTGAAATTATTGGCCAAATTGCATCATAGCAGGTTAAAGCCAGGAATACAGCTAAGTAACCAAAGCCACTGGAACAAAAGAGATCTCACTTTGTTATAATCTCCATATTTATACCACTGCACAAAGCAGGTCTAAAGTAGACAGCAAAGTAACAGCATTATTCCCCTTTATATGCACAACTGAAGGCAGAGTTAAGGTTATATGGACAGCTACAACTAGCTTTCCCTCATCGTAGATCACTTGAGTCTAAGACAGCACTGTTACTTTAAAATACTTGGTTTATATTGTGTACATATTGTGTAGTGTATACATATGTGTATGTACATACATATATTAAAGCTTATACTTTGATACACAATATGAGAGCATTCTGGGCTCAGTCTTTCCTTGATCAGTCTGATATGAATGTATTTCATGATTAGATCATCTGGATCCTTTGGGATTTTTGCCTATTTAATAGCAAAAAAAATTATTTACTAGTGAAACACATTTTGGAACAGTTTGGTAGTATTTTTGATGTACCTTCTGAGAAATTTCTCCCTGAAGTGTATGGTTTATTTGCTTAAGAGGGCAGTGAAACTAGTAGCTGTAAGATAAAGTTCTTTAGCCCCTTTGGCAAAAAGATCCTATTTTAATGACTAAACCCAGGCTACTGCTATAAGGTGCCCTCATCCATAAAATAAAGAAGTAGAAAAGGTAATTTTTTTCCATTAAAACATAAACTAATACTGCATAGTAGTATGTTTGAGGCTTTCAGTGAGATAGCTGGGTTTTAAATAAGACTGTAGGATTAAGAATAAATTTTACAATAGTATTAATAGAAGAGCAAATTAATAGCTACAGATCAACCGTAGAAACCACCCTCTGCTCTCCGATGAAGACAAAATTAACTACAGCAAGAAGGAGACTGTGAGAAGGGAGCCTTGATTATCCAAGCACACACTGGCCATCTGATCTTAGATGCTGGCAATAAATAGGGTAATTATTTGGATAATTATAGTATTTGTTGCCCAGCACTCCCATATGTTCCATTAAACAAACCTTTGGCATTATTATCTGGCTGTAGGCAGATCTGTCAGAACTGAAATGGAGATACCCGAACTCCTGAAAGGGGTGGAAAAGCTTAATGAAAGAGTATTAATGGCAACACGTGATCCCAAATATCAGCTAAATCAGGCAGGCCCTTGATGGCTTAGCCTCGGAAAGACACAGTGATTTCAAACTATCAGGAAATCGGCAAAGTGGCAAATTCAGCAGTGGATCTAACTTTTTTTTTTTTTTTTTTTTAAAGTCAGGTGATATACAATTTATGAAATAAAACAAGGTTCCTTGTTAAAAAGCCTTTCATAGGAAGTAAAAAGTCAAGAACATTTAAAGTCATGCCTGTTGGCTCAGATATTTAGTTAACTAGGAATCTTATGCTATATTAATCCACTCTGTTCAAGACACTATTTCTACAATAAATTAAGCTATATGCAATTCCATAAAAAAAATCCAGAACTGATTAAATAAATCAATATCCCAGAAAAATCATAGAATCACAGAATCATAGAATGG